>NC_134188.1:11594056-11737421 GCF_964188355.1 Buteo buteo
AGCCCTGAAAGCTGTTGCTGGTCTTCACCTTCCCGTGGTAGCCCACACACAGGAACAACAGCACTAGGGATAAGTGCTTTCCCAGAGATGTCATATCTCATGGTGCTCGTTCACGACAGAGCCTGTTTCCGAAAAGACATACGACTGGCTCCTTCTCCCACAAGGAATGTGCCAGCCCTGAAAGCGGTTGCTGGTCTTCACCTTCCCGTGGTAGCCCACACACAGGAATAACAGCACTAGGGATCTGTGCTTTCCCAGAGATGTCATATCTCATGGTGCTCGTCCTCGGCAGAGCCTGTTTCCGAAAAGGCAAACGTCTGGCTATTCCTGCTACGAGGAATGTGCAAGCCCTGAAAGCTGTTGCTGGTCTTCACCTTCCCGTGGTAGCCCACACACAGGAACAACAGCACTAGGGATAAGTGCTTTCCCAGAGATGTCATATGTCATGGTGCTCGTTCTCGGCAGAGCCTGTTTCCGAAAAGACATACGACCGGCTCCTTCTCCCACAAGGAATGTGCCAGCCCTGAAAGCTGTTGCTGGTCTTCACCTTCCCGTGGTAGCCCACACACAGGAACAACAGCACTAGGGATAAGTACTTACCCAGAGATGTCATATCTCGTGGTGCTCGTTCTCGGCAGAGCCTGTTTCCGAAAAGACATACGACCGGCTCCTTCTCCCACAAGGAATGTGCCAGCCCTGAAAGCGGTTGCTGGTCTTCACCTTCCCTTGGTAGCCCACACACAGGAATAACAGCACTAGGGATCTGTGCTTTCCCAGAGATGTCATATCTCATGGTGCTCGTCCTCGGCAGAGCCTGTTTCCGAAAAGGCAAACGTCTGGCTATTCCTCCTACGAGGAAGGAGACAGCCCTGAAAGCTGTTGCTGGTCTTCACCTTCCCGTGGTAGCCCACACACAGGAACAACAGCACTAGGGATAAGTGCTTTCCCAGAGATGTCATATCTCATGGTGCTCGTTCACGACAGAGCCTGTTTCCGAAAAGACATACGACTGGCTCCTTCTCCCACAAGGAATGTGCCAGCCCTGAAAGCTGTTGCTGGTCCTGACCTTCCCATAGTAGCCCATACACAGGAACAACAGTACTGGGGATCTGTGCTTTCCCACAAATGTCATGTGTCATGGTGCTCGGTCTCGGCAGAGCCTGTTTCCGAAAAGGCAAACGTCTGGCTATTACTCCTACGAGGAAGGAGACAGCCCTGTAAGCTGTTGCTGGTGTTTACCTTCCCTTGGTGACCTACTCACAGGCACAACAGCACTGGGGATCTGTGCTTTCCCAGAGATGTCATATCTCATGGTGCTCGTTCTCGGCAGAGCCTGTTTCCGAAAAGACATACGACCGGCTCCTTCTCCCACAAGGAATGTGCCAGCCCTGAAAGCGGTTGCTGGTCTTCACCTTCCCTTGGTAGCCCACACACAGGAATAACAGCACTAGGGATCTGTGCTTTCCCAGAGATGTCATATCTCATGGTGCTCGTCCTCGGCAGAGCCTGTTTCCGAAAAGGCAAACGTCTGGCTATTCCTCCTACGAGGAATGTGCAAGCCCTGAAAGCTGTTGCTGGTCTTCACCTTCCCGTGGTAGCCCACACACAGGAACAACAGCACTAGGGATAAGTGCTTTCCCAGAGATGTCATATGTCATGGTGCTCGTTCTCGGCAGAGCCTGTTTCCGAAAAGACATACGACTGGCTCCTACTCCCACAAGGAATGTGCCAGCCCTGAAAGCTGTTGCTGGTCCTGACCTTCCCATAGTAGCCCACACACAGGAACAACAGCACTAGGGATAAGTGCTTTCCCAGAGATGTCATATCTCATGGTGCTTGTTCTCGGCAGAGCCTGTTTCCGAAAAAGCAAACGTCTGGCTATTCCTTTTACGAGGAATGTGCCAGCCCTGAAAGCTGTTGCTGGTCTTTACCTTCCCGTGGCGACATACTCACAATAGCAACAGCACTAGGGATAAGTGCTTTCCCAGAGATGTCATGTCTCATGGTGCTCGGTCTCGGCAGAGCCTGTTTCCGAAAAGGCAAACGACTGGCTCCTTCTCCCACAAGGAATGTGCCAGCCCTGAAAGCTGTTGCTGGTCTTCACCTTCCCTTGGCATCCTACTCACATGCACAACAGCACTGGGGATCTGTGCTTTCCCAGAGATGTCATATCTCATGGTGCTCGTTCTCGGCAGAGCCTGTTTCCGAAAAGACATACGACCGGCTCCTTCTCCCACAAGGAATGTGCCAGCCCTGAAAGCGGTTGCTGGTCTTCACCTTCCCTTGGTAGCCCACACACAGGAATAACAGCACTAGGGATAAGTGCTTTCCCAGAGATGTCATATCTCATGGTGCTCGTTCACGACAGAGCCTGTTTCCGAAAAGACATACGACTGGCTCCTTCTCCCACAAGGAATGTGCCAGCCCTGAAAGCGGTTGCTGGTCTTCACCTTCCCTTGGTAGCCCACACACAGGAATAACAGCACTAGGGATCTGTGCTTTCCCAGAGATGTCATATCTCATGGTGCTCGTCCTCGGCAGAGCCTGTTTCCGAAAAGGCAAACGTCTGGCTATTCATCCTACGAGGAATGTGCAAGCCCTGAAAGCTGTTGCTGGTCTTCACCTTCCCGTGGTAGCCCACACACAGGAACAACAGCACTAGGGATAAGTGCTTTCCCAGAGATGTCATATCTCATGGTGCTCGTTCACGACAGAGCCTGTTTCCGAAAAGACATACGACTGGCTCCTTCTCCCACAAGGAATGTGCCAGCCCTGAAAGCTGTTGCTGGTCCTGACCTTCCCATAGTAGCCCATACACAGGAACAACAGTACTGGGGATCTGTGCTTTCCCACAAATGTCATGTGTCATGGTGCTCGGTCTCGGCAGAGCCTGTTTCCGAAAAGGCAAACGTCTGGCTATTCCTCCTACGAGGAAGGAGACAGCCCTGTAAGCTGTTGCTGGTGTTTACCTTCCCTTGGTGACCTACTCACAGGCACAACAGCACTGGGGATCTGTGCTTTCCCAGAGATGTCATATCTCATGGTGCTCGTTCTCGGCAGAGCCTGTTTCCGAAAAGACATACGACCGGCTCCTTCTCCCACAAGGAATGTGCCAGCCCTGAAAGCGGTTGCTGGTCTTCACCTTCCCTTGGTAGCCCACACACAGGAATAACAGCACTAGGGATCTGTGCTTTCCCAGAGATGTCATATCTCATGGTGCTCGTCCTCGGCAGAGCCTGTTTCCGAAAAGACATACGACTGGCTATTCCTCCTACGAGGAAGGAGACAGCCCTGAAAGCTGTTGCTGGTCTTCACCTTCCCGTGGTAGCCCACACACAGGAACAACAGCACTAGGGATAAGTGCTTTCCCAGAGATGTCATATCTCATGGTGCTTGTTCTCGGCAGAGCCTGTTTCCGAAAAAGCAAACGTCTGGCTATTCCTTTTACGAGGAATGTGCCAGCCCTGAAAGCTGTTGCTGGTGTTTACCTTCCCGTGGCGACATACTCACAATAGCAACAGCACTAGGGATAAGTGCTTTCCCAGAGATGTCATGTCTCATGGTGCTCGGTCTCGGCAGAGCCTGTTTCCGAAAAGGCAAACGACTGGCTCCTTCTCCCACAAGGAATGTGCCAGCCCTGAAAGCTGTTGCTGGTCTTCACCTTCCCTTGGCATCCTACTCACATGCACAACAGCACTGGGGATCTGTGCTTTCCCAGAGATGTCATATCTCATGGTGCTCGTTCTCGGCAGAGCCTGTTTCCGAAAAGACATACGACCGGCTCCTTCTCCCACAAGGAATGTGCCAGCCCTGAAAGCGGTTGCTGGTCTTCACCTTCCCTTGGTAGCCCACACACAGAAATAACAGCACTAGGGATCTGTGCTTTCCCAGAGATGTCATATCTCATGGTGCTCGTGCTCGGCAGAGCCTGTTTCCGAAAAGGCAAACGTCTGGCTATTCCTCCTACGAGGAAGGAGACAGCCCTGAAAGCTGTTGCTGGTCTTCACCTTCCCGTGGTAGCCCACACACAGGAACAACAGCACTAGGGATAAGTGCTTACCCAGAGATGTCATATCTCATGGTGCTCGTTCTCGGCAGAGCCTGTTTCCGAAAAGACATACGACCGGCTCCTTCTCCCACAAGGAATGTGCCAGCCCTGAAAGCGGTTGCTGGTGTTTACCTTCCCTTGGTAGCCCACACACAGGAATAACAGCACTAGGGATCTGTGCTTTCCCAGAGATGTCATATCTCATGGTGCTCGTCCTCGGCAGAGCCTGTTTCCGAAAAGGCAAACGTCTGGCTATTCCTCCTACGAGGAAGGAGACAGCCCTGAAAGCTGTTGCTGGTCTTCACCTTCCCGTGGTAGCCCACACACAGGAACAACAGCACTAGGGATAAGTGCTTTCCCAGAGATGTCATATCTCATGGTGCTCGTTCACGACAGAGCCTGTTTCCGAAAAGACATACGACTGGCTCCTTCTCCCACAAGGAATGTGCCAGCCCTGAAAGCTGTTGCTGGTCCTGACCTTCCCATAGTAGCCCATACACAGGAACAACAGCACTGGGGATCTGTGCTTTCCCAGAGATGTCATATCTCATGGTGCTCGTTCTCGGCAGAGCCTGTTTCCGAAAAGACATACGACCGGCTCCTTCTCCCACAAGGAATGTGCCAGCCCTGAAAGCGGTTGCTGGTCTTCACCTTCCCTTGGTAGCCCACAC
This sequence comes from Buteo buteo, assembly GCF_964188355.1. NCBI lineage: Eukaryota > Metazoa > Chordata > Aves > Accipitriformes > Accipitridae > Buteo > Buteo buteo. The sequence continues at coordinate 11,598,776 of NC_134188.1, forward strand.
ACAGGAATAACAGCACTAGGGATCTGTGCTTTCCCAGAGATGTCATATCTCATGGTGCTCGTCCTCGGCAGAGCCTGTTTCCGAAAAGGCAAACGTCTGGCTATTCCTCCTACGAGGAAGGAGACAGCCCTGAAAGCTGTTGCTGGTCTTCACCTTCCCGTGGTAGCCCACACACAGGAACAACAGCACTAGGGATAAGTGCTTTCCCAGAGATGTCATATCTCATGGTGCTCGTTCACGACAGAGCCTGTTTCCGAAAAGACATACGACCGGCTCCTTCTCCCACAAGGAATGTGCCAGCCCTGAAAGCGGTTGCTGGTCTTCACCTTCCCTTGGTAGCCCACACACAGGAATAACAGCACTAGGGATCTGTGCTTTCCCAGAGATGTCATATCTCATGGTGCTCGTCCTCGGCAGAGCCTGTTTCCGAAAAGGCAAACGTCTGGCTATTCCTCCTACGAGGAGGGAGACAGCCCTGAAAGCTGTTGCTGGTCTTCACCTTCCCGTGGTAGCCCACACACAGGAACAACAGCACTAGGGATAAGTGCTTTCCCAGAGATGTCATATCTCATGGTGCTCGTTCACGACAGAGCCTGTTTCCGAAAAGACATACGACTGGCTCCTTCTCCCACAAGGAATGTGCCAGCCCTGAAAGCGGTTGCTGGTCTTCACCTTCCCGTGGTAGCCCACACACAGGAATAACAGCACTAGGGATCTGTGCTTTCCCAGAGATGTCATATCTCATGGTGCTCGTCCTCGGCAGAGCCTGTTTCCGAAAAGGCAAACGTCTGGCTATTCCTGCTACGAGGAATGTGCAAGCCCTGAAAGCTGTTGCTGGTCTTCACCTTCCCGTGGTAGCCCACACACAGGAACAACAGCACTAGGGATAAGTGCTTTCCCAGAGATGTCATATGTCATGGTGCTCGTTCTCGGCAGAGCCTGTTTCCGAAAAGACATACGACCGGCTCCTTCTCCCACAAGGAATGTGCCAGCCCTGAAAGCTGTTGCTGGTCTTCACCTTCCCGTGGTAGCCCACACACAGGAACAACAGCACTAGGGATAAGTACTTACCCAGAGATGTCATATCTCGTGGTGCTCGTTCTCGGCAGAGCCTGTTTCCGAAAAGACATACGACCGGCTCCTTCTCCCACAAGGAATGTGCCAGCCCTGAAAGCGGTTGCTGGTCTTCACCTTCCCTTGGTAGCCCACACACAGGAATAACAGCACTAGGGATCTGTGCTTTCCCAGAGATGTCATATCTCATGGTGCTCGTCCTCGGCAGAGCCTGTTTCCGAAAAGGCAAACGTCTGGCTATTCCTCCTACGAGGAAGGAGACAGCCCTGAAAGCTGTTGCTGGTCTTCACCTTCCCGTGGTAGCCCACACACAGGAACAACAGCACTAGGGATAAGTGCTTTCCCAGAGATGTCATATCTCATGGTGCTCGTTCACGACAGAGCCTGTTTCCGAAAAGACATACGACTGGCTCCTTCTCCCACAAGGAATGTGCCAGCCCTGAAAGCTGTTGCTGGTCCTGACCTTCCCATAGTAGCCCATACACAGGAACAACAGTACTGGGGATCTGTGCTTTCCCACAAATGTCATGTGTCATGGTGCTCGGTCTCGGCAGAGCCTGTTTCCGAAAAGGCAAACGTCTGGCTATTACTCCTACGAGGAAGGAGACAGCCCTGTAAGCTGTTGCTGGTGTTTACCTTCCCTTGGTGACCTACTCACAGGCACAACAGCACTGGGGATCTGTGCTTTCCCAGAGATGTCATATCTCATGGTGCTCGTTCTCGGCAGAGCCTGTTTCCGAAAAGACATACGACCGGCTCCTTCTCCCACAAGGAATGTGCCAGCCCTGAAAGCGGTTGCTGGTCTTCACCTTCCCTTGGTAGCCCACACACAGGAATAACAGCACTAGGGATCTGTGCTTTCCCAGAGATGTCATATCTCATGGTGCTCGTCCTCGGCAGAGCCTGTTTCCGAAAAGGCAAACGTCTGGCTATTCCTCCTACGAGGAATGTGCAAGCCCTGAAAGCTGTTGCTGGTCTTCACCTTCCCGTGGTAGCCCACACACAGGAACAACAGCACTAGGGATAAGTGCTTTCCCAGAGATGTCATATGTCATGGTGCTCGTTCTCGGCAGAGCCTGTTTCCGAAAAGACATACGACTGGCTCCTACTCCCACAAGGAATGTGCCAGCCCTGAAAGCTGTTGCTGGTCCTGACCTTCCCATAGTAGCCCACACACAGGAACAACAGCACTAGGGATAAGTGCTTTCCCAGAGATGTCATATCTCATGGTGCTTGTTCTCGGCAGAGCCTGTTTCCGAAAAAGCAAACGTCTGGCTATTCCTTTTACGAGGAATGTGCCAGCCCTGAAAGCTGTTGCTGGTCTTTACCTTCCCGTGGCGACATACTCACAATAGCAACAGCACTAGGGATAAGTGCTTTCCCAGAGATGTCATGTCTCATGGTGCTCGGTCTCGGCAGAGCCTGTTTCCGAAAAGGCAAACGACTGGCTCCTTCTCCCACAAGGAATGTGCCAGCCCTGAAAGCTGTTGCTGGTCTTCACCTTCCCTTGGCATCCTACTCACATGCACAACAGCACTGGGGATCTGTGCTTTCCCAGAGATGTCATATCTCATGGTGCTCGTTCTCGGCAGAGCCTGTTTCCGAAAAGACATACGACCGGCTCCTTCTCCCACAAGGAATGTGCCAGCCCTGAAAGCGGTTGCTGGTCTTCACCTTCCCTTGGTAGCCCACACACAGGAATAACAGCACTAGGGATAAGTGCTTTCCCAGAGATGTCATATCTCATGGTGCTCGTTCACGACAGAGCCTGTTTCCGAAAAGACATACGACTGGCTCCTTCTCCCACAAGGAATGTGCCAGCCCTGAAAGCGGTTGCTGGTCTTCACCTTCCCTTGGTAGCCCACACACAGGAATAACAGCACTAGGGATCTGTGCTTTCCCAGAGATGTCATATCTCATGGTGCTCGTCCTCGGCAGAGCCTGTTTCCGAAAAGGCAAACGTCTGGCTATTCATCCTACGAGGAATGTGCAAGCCCTGAAAGCTGTTGCTGGTCTTCACCTTCCCGTGGTAGCCCACACACAGGAACAACAGCACTAGGGATAAGTGCTTTCCCAGAGATGTCATATCTCATGGTGCTCGTTCACGACAGAGCCTGTTTCCGAAAAGACATACGACTGGCTCCTTCTCCCACAAGGAATGTGCCAGCCCTGAAAGCTGTTGCTGGTCCTGACCTTCCCATAGTAGCCCATACACAGGAACAACAGTACTGGGGATCTGTGCTTTCCCACAAATGTCATGTGTCATGGTGCTCGGTCTCGGCAGAGCCTGTTTCCGAAAAGGCAAACGTCTGGCTATTCCTCCTACGAGGAAGGAGACAGCCCTGTAAGCTGTTGCTGGTGTTTACCTTCCCTTGGTGACCTACTCACAGGCACAACAGCACTGGGGATCTGTGCTTTCCCAGAGATGTCATATCTCATGGTGCTCGTTCTCGGCAGAGCCTGTTTCCGAAAAGACATACGACCGGCTCCTTCTCCCACAAGGAATGTGCCAGCCCTGAAAGCGGTTGCTGGTCTTCACCTTCCCTTGGTAGCCCACACACAGGAATAACAGCACTAGGGATCTGTGCTTTCCCAGAGATGTCATATCTCATGGTGCTCGTCCTCGGCAGAGCCTGTTTCCGAAAAGACATACGACTGGCTATTCCTCCTACGAGGAAGGAGACAGCCCTGAAAGCTGTTGCTGGTCTTCACCTTCCCGTGGTAGCCCACACACAGGAACAACAGCACTAGGGATAAGTGCTTACCCAGAGATGTCATATCTCATGGTGCTCGTTCACGACAGAGCCTGTTTCCGAAAAGACATACGACTGGCTCCTTCTCCCACAAGGAATGTGCCAGCCCTGAAAGCTGTTGCTGGTCCTGACCTTCCCATAGTAGCCCATACACAGGAACAACAGTACTGGGGATCTGTGCTTTCCCACAAATGTCATGTGTCATGGTGCTCGGTCTCGGCAGAGCCTGTTTCCGAAAAGGCAAATGTCTGGCTATTCCTCCTACGAGGAAGGAGACAGCCCTGTAAGCTGTTGCTGGTGTTTACCTTCCCTTGGTGACCTACTCACAGGCACAACAACACTGGGGATCTGTGCTTTCCCAGAGATGTCATATCTCATGGTGCTCGTTCTCGGCAGAGCCTGTTTCCGAAAAGACATACGACCGGCTCCTTCTCCCACAAGGAATGTGCCAGCCCTGAAAGCGGTTGCTGGTCTTCACCTTCCCTTGGTAGCCCACACACAGGAATAACAGCACTAGGGATCTGTGCTTTCCCAGAGATGTCATATCTCATGGTGCTCGTCCTCGGCAGAGCCTGTTTCCGAAAAGGCAAACGACTGGCTCCTTCTCCCACAAGGAATGTGCCAGCCCTGAAAGCTGTTGCTGGTGTTTACCTTCCCTTGGTAGCCCACACACAGGAATAACAGCACTAGGGATCTGTGCTTTCCCAGAGATGTCATATCTCATGGTGCTCGTCCTCGGCAGAGCCTGTTTCCGAAAAGGCAAACGTCTGGCTATTCCTCCTACGAGGAAGGAGACAGCCCTAAAAGCTGTTGCTGGTCTTCACCTTCCCGTGGTAGCCCACACACAGGAACAACAGCACTAGGGATAAGTGCTTTCCCAGAGATGTCATATCTCATGGTGCTCGTTCACGACAGAGCCTGTTTCCAAAAAGACATACGACTGGCTCCTTCTCCCACAAGGAATGTGCCAGCCCTGAAAGCTGTTGCTGGTCCTGACCTTCCCATAGTAGCCCATATACAGGAACAACAGTACTGGGGATCTGTGCTTTCCCACAAATGTCATGTGTCATGGTGCTCGGTCTCGGCAGAGCCTGTTTCCGAAAAGGCAAACGTCTGGCTATTCCTCCTACGAGGAAGGAGACAGCCCTGTAAGCTGTTGCTGGTGTTTACCTTCCCTTGGTGACCTACTGACAGGCACAACAGCACTGGGGATCTGTGCTTTCCCAGAGATGTCATATCTCATGGTGCTCGTTCTCGGCAGAGCCTGTTTCCGAAAAGACATACGACCGGCTCCTTCTCCCACAAGGAATGTGCCAGCCCTGAAAGCGGTTGCTGGTCTTCACCTTCCCTTGGTAGCCCACACACAGGAATAACAGCACTAGGGATCTGTGCTTTCCCAGAGATGTCATATCTCATGGTGCTCGTCCTCGGCAGAGCCTGTTTCCGAAAAGGCAAACGTCTGGCTATTCCTCCTACGAGGAAGGAGACAGCCCTAAAAGCTGTTGCTGGTCTTCACCTTCCCGTGGTAGCCCACACACAGGAACAACAGCACTAGGGATAAGTGCTTTCCCAGAGATGTCATATCTCATGGTGCTTGTTCTCGGCAGAGCCTGTTTCCGAAAAAGCAAACGTCTGGCTATTCCTTTTACGAGGAATGTGCCAGCCCTGAAAGCTGTTGCTGGTGTTTACCTTCCCGTGGCGACATACTCACAATAGCAACAGCACTAGGGATCTGTGCTTTCCCAGAGATGTCATATCTCATGGTGCTCGTCCTCGGCAGAGCCTGTTTCCGAAAAGGCAAACGTCTGGCTATTCCTCCTACGAGGAAGGAGACAGCCCTGAAAGCTGTTGCTGGTCTTCACCTTCCCGTGGTAGCCCACACACAGGAACAACAGCACTAGGGATAAGTGCTTTCCCAGAGATGTCATATCTCATGGTGCTCGTTCACGACAGAGCCTGTTTCCGAAAAGACATACGACTGGCTCCTTCTCCCACAAGGAATGTGCCAGCCCTGAAAGCTGTTGCTGGTCCTGACCTTCCCATAGTAGCCCATACACAGGAACAACAGCACTGGGGATCTGTGCTTTCCCAGAGATGTCATATCTCATGGTGCTCGTTCTCGGCAGAGCCTGTTTCCGAAAAGACATACGACCGGCTCCTTCTCCCACAAGGAATGTGCCAGCCCTGAAAGCGGTTGCTGGTCTTCACCTTCCCGTGGTAGCCCACACACAGGAATAACAGCACTAGGGATCTGTGCTTTCCCAGAGATGTCATATCTCATGGTGCTCGTTCTCGGCAGAGCCTGTTTCCGAAAAGGCAAACGTCTGGCTATTCCTCCTACGAGGAAGGAGACAGCCCTGAAAGCTGTTGCTGGTCTTCACCTTCCCGTGGTAGCCCACACACAGGAACAACAGCACTAGGGATAAGTGCTTTCCCAGAGATGTCATATCTCATGGTGCTTGTTCTCGGCAGAGCCTGTTTCCGAAAAAGCAAACGTCTGGCTATTCCTTTTACGAGGAATGTGCCAGCCCTGAAAGCTGTTGCTGGTCTTTACCTTCCCGTGGCGACATACTCACAATAGCAACAGCACTAGGGATAAGTGCTTTCCCAGAGATGTCATGTCTCATGGTGCTCGGTCTCGGCAGAGCCTGTTTCCGAAAAGGCAAACGACTGGCTCCTTCTCCCACAAGGAATGTGCCAGCCCTGAAAGCTGTTGCTGGTCTTCACCTTCCCTTGGCATCCTACTCACATGCACAACAGCACTGGGGATCTGGCTTTCCCAGAGATGTCATATCTCATGGTGCTCGTTCTCGGCAGAGCCTGTTTCCGAAAAGACATACGACCGGCTCCTTCTCCCACAAGGAATGTGCCAGCCCTGAAAGCGGTTGCTGGTCTTCACCTTCCCTTGGTAGCCCACACACAGGAATAACAGCACTAGGGATCTGTGCTTTCCCAGAGATGTCATATCTCATGGTGCTCGTGCTCGGCAGAGCCTGTTTCCGAAAAGGCAAACGTCTGGCTATTCCTCCTACGAGGAAGGAGACAGCCCTGAAAGCTGTTGCTGGTCTTCACCTTCCCGTGGTAGCCCACACACAGGAACAACAGCACTAGGGATAAGTGCTTTCCCAGAGATGTCATATCTCATGGTGCTCGTTCACGACAGAGCCTGTTTCCGAAAAGACATACGACTGGCTCCTTCTCCCACAAGGAATGTGCCAGCCCTGAAAGCTGTTGCTGGTCCTGACCTTCCCATAGTAGCCCATACACAGGAACAACAGCACTGGGGATCTGTGCTTTCCCAGAGATGTCATATCTCATGGTGCTCGTTCTCGGCAGAGCCTGTTTCCGAAAAGACATACGACCGGCTCCTTCTCCCACAAGGAATGTGCCAGCCCTGAAAGCGGTTGCTGGTCTTCACCTTCCCTTGGTAGCCCACACACAGGAATAACAGCACTAGGGATCTGTGCTTTCCCAGAGATGTCATATCTCATGGTGCTCGTCCTCGGCAGAGCCTGTTTCCGAAAAGGCAAACGTCTGGCTATTCCTCCTACGAGGAAGGAGACAGCCCTGAAAGCTGTTGCTGGTCTTCACCTTCCCGTGGTAGCCCACACACAGGAACAACAGCACTAGGGATAAGTGCTTTCCCAGAGATGTCATATCTCATGGTGCTCGTTCACGACAGAGCCTGTTTCCGAAAAGACATACGACTGGCTCCTTCTCCCACAAGGAATGTGCCAGCCCTGAAAGCGGTTGCTGGTCTTCACCTTCCCGTGGTAGCCCACACACAGGAATAACAGCACTAGGGATCTGTGCTTTCCCAGAGATGTCATATCTCATGGTGCTCGTCCTCGGCAGAGCCTGTTTCCGAAAAGGCAAACGTCTGGCTATTCCTGCTACGAGGAATGTGCAAGCCCTGAAAGCTGTTGCTGGTCTTCACCTTCCCGTGGTAGCCCACACACAGGAACAACAGCACTAGGGATAAGTGCTTTCCCAGAGATGTCATATCTCATGGTGCTCGTTCTCGGCAGAGCCTGTTTCCGAAAAGACATACGACCGGCTCCTTCTCCCACAAGGAATGTGCCAGCCCTGAAAGCGGTTGCTGGTCTTCACCTTCCCTTGGTAGCCACACACAGGAATAACAGCACTAGGGATCTGTGCTTTCCCAGAGATGTCATATCTCATGGTGCTCGTCCTCGGCAGAGCCTGTTTCCGAAAAGGCAAACGTCTGGCTATTCCTCCTACGAGGAAGGAGACAGCCCTGAAAGCTGTTGCTGGTCTTCACCTTCCCGTGGTAGCCCACACACAGGAACAACAGCACTAGGGATAAGTGCTTTCCCAGAGATGTCATATCTCATGGTGCTCGTTCACGACAGAGCCTGTTTCCAAAAAGACATACGACTGGCTCCTTCTCCCACAAGGAATGTGCCAGCCCTGAAAGCTGTTGCTGGTCCTGACCTTCCCATAGTAGCCCATACACAGGAACAACAGTACTGGGGATCTGTGCTTTCCCACAAATGTCATGTGTCATGGTGCTCGGTCTCGGCAGAGCCTGTTTCCGAAAAGGCAAACGTCTGGCTATTCCTCCTACGAGGAAGGAGACAGCCCTGTAAGCTGTTGCTGGTGTTTACCTTCCCTTGGTGACCTACTGACAGGCACAACAGCACTGGGGATAAGTGCTTTCCCAGAGATGTCATATCTCATGGTGCTCGTTCTCGGCAGAGCCTGTTTCCGAAAAGACATACGACCGGCTCCTTCTCCCACAAGGAATGTGCCAGCCCTGAAAGCGGTTGCTGGTCTTCACCTTCCCTTGGTAGCCCACACACAGGAATAACAGCACTAGGGATCTGTGCTTTCCCAGAGATGTCATATCTCATGGTGCTCGTCCTCGGCAGAGCCTGTTTCCGAAAAGGCAAACGTCTGGCTATTCCTGCTACGAGGAATGTGCAAGCCCTGAAAGCTGTTGCTGGTCTTCACCTTCCCGTGGTAGCCCACACACAGGAACAACAGCACTAGGGATAAGTGCTTTCCCAGAGATGTCATATGTCATGGTGCTCGTTCTCGGCAGAGCCTGTTTCCGAAAAGACATACGACTGGCTCCTTCTCCCACAAGGAATGTGCCAGCCCTGAAAGCTGTTGCTGGTCCTGACCTTCCCATAGTAGCCCATACACAGGAACAACAGTACTGGGGATCTGTGCTTTCCCACAAATGTCATGTGTCATGGTGCTCGGTCTCGGCAGAGCCTGTTTCCGAAAAGGCAAACGTCTGGCTATTCCTCCTACGAGGAAGGAGACAGCCCTGAAAGCTGTTGCTGGTCTTCACCTTCCCGTGGTAGCCCACACACAGGAACAACAGCACTAGGGATAAGTGCTTACCCAGAGATGTCATATCTCATGGTGCTCGTTCTCGGCAGAGCCTGTTTCCGAAAAGACATACGACCGGCTCCTTCTCCCACAAGGAATGTGCCAGCCCTGAAAGCGGTTGCTGGTGTTTACCTTCCCTTGGTAGCCCACACACAGGAATAACAGCACTAGGGATCTGTGCTTTCCCAGAGATGTCATATCTCATGGTGCTCGTCCTCGGCAGAGCCTGTTTCCGAAAAGGCAAACGTCTGGCTATTCCTCCTACGAGGAAGGAGACAGCCCTGAAAGCTGTTGCTGGTCTTCACCTTCCCGTGGTAGCCCACACACAGGAACAACAGCACTAGGGATAAGTGCTTTCCCAGAGATGTCATATCTCATGGTGCTCGTTCACGACAGAGCCTGTTTCCGAAAAGACATACGACTGGCTCCTTCTCCCACAAGGAATGTGCCAGCCCTGAAAGCTGTTGCTGGTCCTGACCTTCCCATAGTAGCCCATACACAGGAACAACAGCACTGGGGATCTGTGCTTTCCCAGAGATGTCATATCTCATGGTGCTCGTTCTCGGCAGAGCCTGTTTCCGAAAAGACATACGACCGGCTCCTTCTCCCACAAGGAATGTGCCAGCCCTGAAAGCGGTTGCTGGTCTTCACCTTCCCTTGGTAGCCCACACACAGGAATAACAGCACTAGGGATCTGTGCTTTCCCAGAGATGTCATATCTCATGGTGCTCGTCCTCGGCAGAGCCTGTTTCCGAAAAGGCAAACGTCTGGCTATTCCTCCTACGAGGAAGGAGACAGCCCTGAAAGCTGTTGCTGGTCTTCACCTTCCCGTGGTAGCCCACACACAGGAACAACAGCACTAGGGATAAGTGCTTTCCCAGAGATGTCATATCTCATGGTGCTCGTTCACGACAGAGCCTGTTTCCGAAAAGACATACGACTGGCTCCTTCTCCCACAAGGAATGTGCCAGCCCTGAAAGCTGTTGCTGGTCCTGACCTTCCCATAGTAGCCCATACACAGGAACAACAGCACTGGGGATCTGTGCTTTCCCAGAGATGTCATATCTCATGGTGCTCGTTCTCGGCAGAGCCTGTTTCCGAAAAGACATACGACCGGCTCCTTCTCCCACAAGGAATGTGCCAGCCCTGAAAGCGGTTGCTGGTCTTCACCTTCCCTTGGTAGCCCACACACAGGAATAACAGCACTAGGGATCTGTGCTTTCCCAGAGATGTCATATCTCATGGTGCTCGTCCTCGGCAGAGCCTGTTTCCGAAAAGGCAAACGTCTGGCTATTCCTCCTACGAGGAGGGAGACAGCCCTGAAAGCTGTTGCTGGTCTTCACCTTCCCGTGGTAGCCCACACACAGGAACAACAGCACTAGGGATAAGTGCTTTCCCAGAGATGTCATATCTCATGGTGCTCGTTCACGACAGAGCCTGTTTCCGAAAAGACATACGACTGGCTCCTTCTCCCACAAGGAATGTGCCAGCCCTGAAAGCGGTTGCTGGTCTTCACCTTCCCGTGGTAGCCCACACACAGGAATAACAGCACTAGGGATCTGTGCTTTCCCAGAGATGTCATATCTCATGGTGCTCGTCCTCGGCAGAGCCTGTTTCCGAAAAGGCAAACGTCTGGCTATTCCTGCTACGAGGAATGTGCAAGCCCTGAAAGCTGTTGCTGGTCTTCACCTTCCCGTGGTAGCCCACACACAGGAACAACAGCACTAGGGATAAGTGCTTTCCCAGAGATGTCATATGTCATGGTGCTCGTTCTCGGCAGAGCCTGTTTCCGAAAAGACATACGACCGGCTCCTTCTCCCACAAGGAATGTGCCAGCCCTGAAAGCTGTTGCTGGTCTTCACCTTCCCGTGGTAGCCCACACACAGGAACAACAGCACTAGGGATAAGTACTTACCCAGAGATGTCATATCTCGTGGTGCTCGTTCTCGGCAGAGCCTGTTTCCGAAAAGACATACGACCGGCTCCTTCTCCCACAAGGAATGTGCCAGCCCTGAAAGCGGTTGCTGGTCTTCACCTTCCCTTGGTAGCCCACACACAGGAATAACAGCACTAGGGATCTGTGCTTTCCCAGAGATGTCATATCTCATGGTGCTCGTCCTCGGCAGAGCCTGTTTCCGAAAAGGCAAACGTCTGGCTATTCCTCCTACGAGGAAGGAGACAGCCCTGAAAGCTGTTGCTGGTCTTCACCTTCCCGTGGTAGCCCACACACAGGAACAACAGCACTAGGGATAAGTGCTTTCCCAGAGATGTCATATCTCATGGTGCTCGTTCACGACAGAGCCTGTTTCCGAAAAGACATACGACTGGCTCCTTCTCCCACAAGGAATGTGCCAGCCCTGAAAGCGGTTGCTGGTCTTCACCTTCCCGTGGTAGCCCACACACAGGAATAACAGCACTAGGGATCTGTGCTTTCCCAGAGATGTCATATCTCATGGTGCTCGTTCTCGGCAGAGCCTGTTTCCGAAAAGGCAAACGTCTGGCTATTCCTCCTACGAGGAAGGAGACAGCCCTGAAAGCTGTTGCTGGTCTTCACCTTCCCGTGGTAGCCCACACACAGGAACAACAGCACTAGGGATAAGTGCTTTCCCAGAGATGTCATATCTCATGGTGCTTGTTCTCGGCAGAGCCTGTTTCCGAAAAAGCAAACGTCTGGCTATTCCTTTTACGAGGAATGTGCCAGCCCTGAAAGCTGTTGCTGGTGTTTACCTTCCCGTGGCAACATACTCACAATAGCAACAGCACTAGGGATAAGTGCTTTCCCAGAGATGTCATGTCTCATGGTGCTCGGTCTCGGCAGAGCCTGTTTCCGAAAAGGCAAACGACTGGCTCCTTCTCCCACAAGGAATGTGCCAGCCCTGAAAGCTGTTGCTGGTCTTCACCTTCCCTTGGCATCCTACTCACATGCACAACAGCACTGGGGATCTGTGCTTTCCCAGAGATGTCATATCTCATGGTGCTCGTTCTCGGCAGAGCCTGTTTCCGAAAAGACATACGACCGGCTCCTTCTCCCACAAGGAATGTGCCAGCCCTGAAAGCGGTTGCTGGTCTTCACCTTCCCTTGGTAGCCCACACACAGAAATAACAGCACTAGGGATCTGTGCTTTCCCAGAGATGTCATATCTCATGGTGCTCGTGCTCGGCAGAGCCTGTTTCCGAAAAGGCAAACGTCTGGCTATTCCTCCTACGAGGAAGGAGACAGCCCTGAAAGCTGTTGCTGGTCTTCACCTTCCCGTGGTAGCCCACACACAGGAACAACAGCACTAGGGATAAGTGCTTACCCAGAGATGTCATATCTCATGGTGCTCGTTCTCGGCAGAGCCTGTTTCCGAAAAGACATACGACCGGCTCCTTCTCCCACAAGGAATGTGCCAGCCCTGAAAGCGGTTGCTGGTCCTGACCTTCCCATAGTAGCCCATACACAGGAACAACAGCACTGGGGATCTGTGCTTTCCCAGAGATGTCATATCTCATGGTGCTCGTTCACGACAGAGCCTGTTTCCGAAAAGACATACGACTGGCTCCTTCTCCCACAAGGAATGTGCCAGCCCTGAAAGCTGTTGCTGGTCCTGACCTTCCCATAGTAGCCCATACACAGGAACAACAGCACTGGGGATCTGTGCTTTCCCAGAGATGTCATATCTCATGGTGCTCGTTCTCGGCAGAGCCTGTTTCCGAAAAGACATACGACCGGCTCCTTCTCCCACAAGGAATGTGCCAGCCCTGAAAGCGGTTGCTGGTCTTCACCTTCCCTTGGTAGCCCACACACAGGAATAACAGCACTAGGGATCTGTGCTTTCCCAGAGATGTCATATCTCATGGTGCTCGTCCTCGGCAGAGCCTGTTTCCGAAAAGGCAAACGTCTGGCTATTCCTCCTACGAGGAAGGAGACAGCCCTGAAAGCTGTTGCTGGTCTTCACCTTCCCGTGGTAGCCCACACACAGGAACAACAGCACTAGGGATAAGTGCTTTCCCAGAGATGTCATATCTCATGGTGCTCGTTCACGACAGAGCCTGTTTCCGAAAAGACATACGACTGGCTCCTTCTCCCACAAGGAATGTGCCAGCCCTGAAAGCTGTTGCTGGTCCTGACCTTCCCATACTAGCCCATACACAGGAACAACAGCACTGGGGATCTGTGCTTTCCCAGAGATGTCATATCTCATGGTGCTCGTTCTCGGCAGAGCCTGTTTCCGAAAAGACATACGACCGGCTCCTTCTCCCACAAGGAATGTGCCAGCCCTGAAAGCGGTTGCTGGTCTTCACCTTCCCTTGGTAGCCCACACACAGGAATAACAGCACTAGGGATCTGTGCTTTCCCAGAGATGTCATATCTCATGGTGCTCGTCCTCGGCAGAGCCTGTTTCCGAAAAGGCAAACGTCTGGCTATTCCTCCTACGAGGAGGGAGACAGCCCTGAAAGCTGTTGCTGGTCTTCACCTTCCCGTGGTAGCCCACACACAGGAACAACAGCACTAGGGATAAGTGCTTTCCCAGAGATGTCATATCTCATGGTGCTCATTCACGACAGAGCCTGTTTCCGAAAAGACATACGACTGGCTCCTTCTCCCACAAGGAATGTGCCAGCCCTGAAAGCGGTTGCTGGTCTTCACCTTCCCGTGGTAGCCCACACACAGGAATAACAGCACTAGGGATCTGTGCTTTCCCAGAGATGTCATATCTCATGGTGCTCGTCCTCGGCAGAGCCTGTTTCCGAAAAGGCAAACGTCTGGCTATTCCTGCTACGAGGAATGTGCAAGCCCTGAAAGCTGTTGCTGGTCTTCACCTTCCCGTGGTAGCCCACACACAGGAACAACAGCACTAGGGATAAGTGCTTTCCCAGAGATGTCATATGTCATGGTGCTCGTTCTCGGCAGAGCCTGTTTCCGAAAAGACATACGACCGGCTCCTTCTCCCACAAGGAATGTGCCAGCCCTGAAAGCTGTTGCTGGTCTTCACCTTCCCGTGGTAGCCCACACACAGGAACAACAGCACTAGGGATAAGTACTTACCCAGAGATGTCATATCTCGTGGTGCTCGTTCTCGGCAGAGCCTGTTTCCGAAAAGACATACGACCGGCTCCTTCTCCCACAAGGAATGTGCCAGCCCTGAAAGCGGTTGCTGGTCTTCACCTTCCCTTGGTAGCCCACACACAGGAATAACAGCACTAGGGATCTGTGCTTTCCCAGAGATGTCATATCTCATGGTGCTCGTCCTCGGCAGAGCCTGTTTCCGAAAAGGCAAACGTCTGGCTATTCCTCCTACGAGGAAGGAGACAGCCCTGAAAGCTGTTGCTGGTCTTCACCTTCCCGTGGTAGCCCACACACAGGAACAACAGCACTAGGGATAAGTGCTTTCCCAGAGATGTCATATCTCATGGTGCTCGTTCACGACAGAGCCTGTTTCCGAAAAGACATACGACTGGCTCCTTCTCCCACAAGGAATGTGCCAGCCCTGAAAGCTGTTGCTGGTCCTGACCTTCCCATAGTAGCCCATACACAGGAACAACAGCACTGGGGATCTGTGCTTTCCCAGAGATGTCATATCTCATGGTGCTCGTTCTCGGCAGAGCCTGTTTCCGAAAAGACATACGACCGGCTCCTTCTCCCACAAGGAATGTGCCAGCCCTGAAAGCGGTTGCTGGTCTTCACCTTCCCTTGGTAGCCCACACACAGGAATAACAGCACTAGGGATCTGTGCTTTCCCAGAGATGTCATATCTCATGGTGCTCGTCCTCGGCAGAGCCTGTTTCCGAAAAGGCAAACGTCTGGCTATTCCTCCTACGAGGAAGGAGACAGCCCTGAAAGCTGTTGCTGGTCTTCACCTTCCCGTGGTAGCCCACACACAGGAACAACAGCACTAGGGATAAGTGCTTTCCCAGAGATGTCATATCTCATGGTGCTCGTTCACGACAGAGCCTGTTTCCGAAAAGACATACGACTGGCTCCTTCTCCCACAAGGAATGTGCCAGCCCTGAAAGCGGTTGCTGGTCTTCACCTTCCCGTGGTAGCCCACACACAGGAATAACAGCACTAGGGATCTGTGCTTTCCCAGAGATGTCATATCTCATGGTGCTCGTCCTCGGCAGAGCCTGTTTCCGAAAAGGCAAACGTCTGGCTATTCATCCTACGAGGAATGTGCAAGCCCTGAAAGCTGTTGCTGGTCTTCACCTTCCCGTGGTAGCCCACACACAGGAACAACAGCACTAGGGATAAGTGCTTTCCCAGAGATGTCATATCTCATGGTGCTCGTTCACGACAGAGCCTGTTTCCGAAAAGACATACGACTGGCTCCTTCTCCCACAAGGAATGTGCCAGCCCTGAAAGCTGTTGCTGGTCCTGACCTTCCCATAGTAGCCCATACACAGGAACAACAGTACTGGGGATCTGTGCTTTCCCACAAATGTCATGTGTCATGGTGCTCGGTCTCGGCAGAGCCTGTTTCCGAAAAGGCAAACGTCTGGCTATTCCTCCTACGAGGAAGGAGACAGCCCTGTAAGCTGTTGCTGGTGTTTACCTTCCCTTGGTGACCTACTCACAGGCACAACAGCACTGGGGATCTGTGCTTTCCCAGAGATGTCATATCTCATGGTGCTCGTTCTCGGCAGAGCCTGTTTCCGAAAAGACATACGACTGGCTATTCCTCCTACGAGGAAGGAGACAGCCCTGAAAGCTGTTGCTGGTCTTCACCTTCCCGTGGTAGCCCACACACAGGAACAACAGCACTAGGGATAAGTGCTTTCCCAGAGATGTCATATCTCATGGTGCTCGTCCTCGGCAGAGCCTGTTTCCGAAAAGGCAAACGTCTGGCTATTCATCCTACGAGGAAGGAGACAGCCCTGAAAGCTGTTGCTGGTCTTCACCTTCCCGTGGTAGCCCACACACAGGAACAACAGCACTAGGGATAAGTACTTACCCAGAGATGTCATATCTCATGGTGCTCGTTCTCGGCAGAGCCTGTTTCCGAAAAGACATACGACCGGCTCCTTCTCCCACAAGGAATGTGCCAGCCCTGAAAGCGGTTGCTGGTCTTCACCTTCCCTTGGTAGCCCACACACAGGAATAACAGCACTAGGGATCTGTGCTTTCCCAGAGATGTCATATCTCATGGTGCTCGTCCTCGGCAGAGCCTGTTTCCGAAAAGGCAAACGTCTGGCTATTCCTCCTACGAGGAAGGAGACAGCCCTGAAAGCTGTTGCTGGTCTTCACCTTCCCGTGGTAGCCCACACACAGGAACAACAGCACTAGGGATAAGTGCTTTCCCAGAGATGTCATATCTCATGGTGCTCGTTCACGACAGAGCCTGTTTCCGAAAAGACATACGACTGGCTCCTTCTCCCACAAGGAATGTGCCAGCCCTGAAAGCTGTTGCTGGTCCTGACCTTCCCATAGTAGCCCATACACAGGAACAACAGTACTGGGGATCTGTGCTTTCCCACAAATGTCATGTGTCATGGTGCTCGGTCTCGGCAGAGCCTGTTTCCGAAAAGGCAAACGTCTGGCTATTACTCCTACGAGGAAGGAGACAGCCCTGTAAGCTGTTGCTGGTGTTTACCTTCCCTTGGTGACCTACTCACAGGCACAACAGCACTGGGGATCTGTGCTTTCCCAGAGATGTCATATCTCATGGTGCTCGTTCTCGGCAGAGCCTGTTTCCGAAAAGACATACGACCGGCTCCTTCTCCCACAAGGAATGTGCCAGCCCTGAAAGCGGTTGCTGGTCTTCACCTTCCCTTGGTAGCCCACACACAGGAATAACAGCACTAGGGATCTGTGCTTTCCCAGAGATGTCATATCTCATGGTGCTCGTTCTCGGCAGAGCCTGTTTCCGAAAAGACATACGACTGGCTCCTACTCCCACAAGGAATGTGCCAGCCCTGAAAGCTGTTGCTGGTCCTGACCTTCCCATAGTAGTCCATACACAGGAACAACAGTACTGGGGATCTGTGCTTTCCCACAAATGTCATGTGTCATGGTGCTCGGTCTCGGCAGAGCCTGTTTCCGAAAAGGCAAACGTCTGGCTATTCCTCCTACGAGGAAGGAGACAGCCCTGAAAGCTGTTGCTGGTGTTTACCTTCCCTTGGTGACCTACTGACAGGCACAACAGCACTGGGGATCTGTGCTTTCCCAGAGATGTCATACCTCATGGTGCTCGTTCTCGGCAGAGCCTGTTTCCGAAAAGACATACGACCGGCTCCTTCTCCCACAAGGAATGTGCCAGCCCTGAAAGCGGTTGCTGGTCTTCACCTTCCCTTGGTAGCCCACACACAGGAACAACAGCACTAGGGATAAGTGCTTTCCCAGAGATGTCATATCTCATGGTGCTCGTCCTCGGCAGAGCCTGTTTCCGAAAAGACATACGACCGCCTCCTTCTCCCACAAGGAATGTGCCAGCCCTGAAAGCTGTTGCTGGTCTTCACCTTCCCGTGGTAGCCCACACACAGGAACAACAGCACTAGGGATAAGTGCTTTCCCAGAGATGTCATATCTCATGGTGCTCGTCCTCGGCAGAGCCTGTTTCCGAAAAGGCAAACGTCTGGCTATTCCTCCTACGAGGAAGGAGACAGCCCTGAAAGCTGTTGCTGGTCTTCACCTTCCCGTGGTAGCCCACACACAGGAACAACAGCACTAGGGATAAGTGCTTTCCCAGAGATGTCATATCTCATGGTGCTTGTTCTCGGCAGAGCCTGTTTCCGAAAAAGCAAACGTCTGGCTATTCCTTTTACGAGGAATGTGCCAGCCCTGAAAGCTGTTGCTGGTCTTTACCTTCCCGTGGCGACATACTCACAATAGCAACAGCACTAGGGATAAGTGCTTTCCCAGAGATGTCATGTCTCATGGTGCTCGGTCTCGGCAGAGCCTGTTTCCGAAAAGGCAAACGACTGGCTCCTTCTCCCACAAGGAATGTGCCAGCCCTGAAAGCTGTTGCTGGTCTTCACCTTCCCTTGGCATCCTACTCACATGCACAACAGCACTGGGGATCTGTGCTTTCCCAGAGATGTCATATCTCATGGTGCTCGTTCTCGGCAGAGCCTGTTTCCGAAAAGACATACGACCGGCTCCTTCTCCCACAAGGAATGTGCCAGCCCTGAAAGCGGTTGCTGGTCTTCACCTTCCCTTGGTAGCCCACACACAGGAATAACAGCACTAGGGATAAGTGCTTTCCCAGAGATGTCATATCTCATGGTGCTCGTTCACGACAGAGCCTGTTTCCGAAAAGACATACGACTGGCTCCTTCTCCCACAAGGAATGTGCCAGCCCTGAAAGCGGTTGCTGGTCTTCACCTTCCCTTGGTAGCCCACACACAGGAATAACAGCACTAGGGATCTGTGCTTTCCCAGAGATGTCATATCTCATGGTGCTCGTCCTCGGCAGAGCCTGTTTCCGAAAAGGCAAACGTCTGGCTATTCCTCCTACGAGGAAGGAGACAGCCCTGTAAGCTGTTGCTGGTGTTTACCTTCCCTTGGTGACCTACTCACAGGCACAACAGCACTGGGGATCTGTGCTTTCCCAGAGATGTCATATCTCATGGTGCTCGTTCTCGGCAGAGCCTGTTTCCGAAAAGACATACGACCGGCTCCTTCTCCCACAAGGAATGTGCCAGCCCTGAAAGCGGTTGCTGGTCTTCACCTTCCCTTGGTAGCCCACACACAGGAATAACAGCACTAGGGATCTGTGCTTTCCCAGAGATGTCATATCTCATGGTGCTCGTCCTCGGCAGAGCCTGTTTCCGAAAAGACATACGACTGGCTATTCCTCCTACGAGGAAGGAGACAGCCCTGAAAGCTGTTGCTGGTCTTCACCTTCCCGTGGTAGCCCACACACAGGAACAACAGCACTAGGGATAAGTGCTTTCCCAGAGATGTCATATCTCATGGTGCTCGTTCTCGGCAGAGCCTGTTTCCGAAAAGACATACGACCGGCTCCTTCTCCCACAAGGAATGTGCCAGCCCTGAAAGCTGTTGCTGGTCCTGACCTTCCCATAGTAGCCCATACACAGGAACAACAGTACTGGGGATCTGTGCTTTCCCACAAATGTCATGTGTCATGGTGCTCGGTCTCGGCAGAGCCTGTTTCCGAAAAGGCAAACGTCTGGCTATTCCTCCTACGAGGAAGGAGACAGCCCTGTAAGCTGTTGCTGGTGTTTACCTTCCCTTGGTGACCTACTCACAGGCACAACAACACTGGGGATCTGTGCTTTCCCAGAGATGTCATATCTCATGGTGCTCGTCCTCGGCAGAGCCTGTTTCTGAAAAGGCAAACGACTGGCTCCTTCTCCCACAAGGAATGTGCCAGCCCTGAAAGCTGTTGCTGGTGTTTACCTTCCCTTGGTAGCCCACACACAGGAATAACAGCACTAGGGATCTGTGCTTTCCCAGAGATGTCATATCTCATGGTGCTCGTCCTCGGCAGAGCCTGTTTCCGAAAAGGCAAACGTCTGGCTATTCCTCCTACGAGGAAGGAGACAGCCCTAAAAGCTGTTGCTGGTCTTCACCTTCCCGTGGTAGCCCACACACAGGAACAACAGCACTAGGGATAAGTGCTTTCCCAGAGATGTCATATCTCATGGTGCTCGTTCACGACAGAGCCTGTTTCCAAAAAGACATACGACTGGCTCCTTCTCCCACAAGGAATGTGCCAGCCCTGAAAGCTGTTGCTGGTCCTGACCTTCCCATAGTAGCCCATACACAGGAACAACAGTACTGGGGATCTGTGCTTTCCCACAAATGTCATGTGTCATGGTGCTCGGTCTCGGCAGAGCCTGTTTCCGAAAAGGCAAACGTCTGGCTATTCCTCCTACGAGGAAGGAGACAGCCCTGTAAGCTGTTGCTGGTGTTTACCTTCCCTTGGTGACCTACTGACAGGCACAACAGCACTGGGGATCTGTGCTT
This sequence comes from Buteo buteo, assembly GCF_964188355.1. Taxonomy (NCBI): domain Eukaryota; kingdom Metazoa; phylum Chordata; class Aves; order Accipitriformes; family Accipitridae; genus Buteo; species Buteo buteo. The sequence goes on from NC_134188.1 coordinate 11,618,873, forward strand.
TCCCAGAGATGTCATATCTCATGGTGCTCGTTCTCGGCAGAGCCTGTTTCCGAAAAGACATACGACCGGCTCCTTCTCCCACAAGGAATGTGCCAGCCCTGAAAGCGGTTGCTGGTCTTCACCTTCCCTTGGTAGCCCACACACAGGAATAACAGCACTAGGGATCTGTGCTTTCCCAGAGATGTCATATCTCATGGTGCTCGTCCTCGGCAGAGCCTGTTTCCGAAAAGGCAAACGTCTGGCTATTCCTCCTACGAGGAAGGAGACAGCCCTAAAAGCTGTTGCTGGTCTTCACCTTCCCGTGGTAGCCCACACACAGGAACAACAGCACTAGGGATAAGTGCTTTCCCAGAGATGTCATATCTCATGGTGCTTGTTCTCGGCAGAGCCTGTTTCCGAAAAAGCAAACGTCTGGCTATTCCTTTTACGAGGAATGTGCCAGCCCTGAAAGCTGTTGCTGGTGTTTACCTTCCCGTGGCGACATACTCACAATAGCAACAGCACTAGGGATAAGTGCTTTCCCAGAGATGTCATGTCTCATGGTGCTCGGTCTCGGCAGAGCCTGTTTCCGAAAAGGCAAACGACTGGCTCCTTCTCCCACAAGGAATGTGCCAGCCCTGAAAGCTGTTGCTGGTCTTCACCTTCCCTTGGCATCCTACTCACATGCACAACAGCACTGGGGATCTGTGCTTTCCCAGAGATGTCATATCTCATGGTGCTCGTTCTCGGCAGAGCCTGTTTCCGAAAAGACATACGACCGGCTCCTTCTCCCACAAGGAATGTGCCAGCCCTGAAAGCGGTTGCTGGTCTTCACCTTCCCTTGGTAGCCCACACACAGGAATAACAGCACTAGGGATCTGTGCTTTCCCAGAGATGTCATATCTCATGGTGCTCGTCCTCGGCAGAGCCTGTTTCCGAAAAGGCAAACGTCTGGCTATTCCTCCTACGAGGAAGGAGACAGCCCTGAAAGCTGTTGCTGGTCTTCACCTTCCCGTGGTAGCCCACACACAGGAACAACAGCACTAGGGATAAGTGCTTACCCAGAGATGTCATATCTCATGGTGCTCGTTCTCGGCAGAGCCTGTTTCCGAAAAGACATACGACCGGCTCCTTCTCCCACAAGGAATGTGCCAGCCCTGAAAGCTGTTGCTGGTGTTTACCTTCCCTTGGTAGCCCACACACAGGAATAACAGCACTAGGGATCTGTGCTTTCCCAGAGATGTCATATCTCATGGTGCTCGTTCACGACAGAGCCTGTTTCCGAAAAGGCAAACGTCTGGCTATTCCTCCTACGAGGAAGGAGACAGCCCTGAAAGCTGTTGCTGGTCTTCACCTTCCCGTGGTAGCCCACACACAGGAACAACAGCACTAGGGATAAGTGCTTTCCCAGAGATGTCATATCTCATGGTGCTCGTTCACGACAGAGCCTGTTTCCGAAAAGACATACGACTGGTTCCTTCTCCCACAAGGAATGTGCCAGCCCTGAAAGCTGTTGCTGGTCTTCACCTTCCCTTGGCATCCTACTCACATGCACAACAGCACTGGGGATCTGTGCTTTCCCAGAGATGTCATATCTCATGGTGCTCGTTCTCGGCAGAGCCTGTTTCCGAAAAGACATACGACCGCCTCCTTCTCCCACAAGGAATGTGCCAGCCCTGAAAGCTGTTGCTGGTCTTCACCTTCCCGTGGTAGCCCACACACAGGAACAACAGCACTAGGGATAAGTGCTTTCCCAGAGATGTCATATCTCATGGTGCTCGTCCTCGGCAGAGCCTGTTTCCGAAAAGGCAAACGTCTGGCTATTCCTCCTACGAGGAAGGAGACAGCCCTGAAAGCTGTTGCTGGTCTTCACCTTCCCGTGGTAGCCCACACACAGGAACAACAGCACTAGGGATAAGTGCTTTCCCAGAGATGTCATATCTCATGGTGCTTGTTCTCGGCAGAGCCTGTTTCCGAAAAAGCAAACGTCTGGCTATTCCTTTTACGAGGAATGTGCCAGCCCTGAAAGCTGTTGCTGGTCTTTACCTTCCCGTGGCGACATACTCACAATAGCAACAGCACTAGGGATAAGTGCTTTCCCAGAGATGTCATGTCTCATGGTGCTCGGTCTCGGCAGAGCCTGTTTCCGAAAAGGCAAACGACTGGCTCCTTCTCCCACAAGGAATGTGCCAGCCCTGAAAGCTGTTGCTGGTCTTCACCTTCCCTTGGCATCCTACTCACATGCACAACAGCACTGGGGATCTGTGCTTTCCCAGAGATGTCATATCTCATGGTGCTCGTTCTCGGCAGAGCCTGTTTCCGAAAAGACATACGACCGGCTCCTTCTCCCACAAGGAATGTGCCAGCCCTGAAAGCGGTTGCTGGTCTTCACCTTCCCTTGGTAGCCCACACACAGGAATAACAGCACTAGGGATAAGTGCTTTCCCAGAGATGTCATATCTCATGGTGCTCGTTCACGACAGAGCCTGTTTCCGAAAAGACATACGACTGGCTCCTTCTCCCACAAGGAATGTGCCAGCCCTGAAAGCGGTTGCTGGTCTTCACCTTCCCTTGGTAGCCCACACACAGGAATAACAGCACTAGGGATCTGTGCTTTCCCAGAGATGTCATATCTCATGGTGCTCGTCCTCGGCAGAGCCTGTTTCCGAAAAGGCAAACGTCTGGCTATTCCTCCTACGAGGAAGGAGACAGCCCTGTAAGCTGTTGCTGGTGTTTACCTTCCCTTGGTGACCTACTCACAGGCACAACAGCACTGGGGATCTGTGCTTTCCCAGAGATGTCATATCTCATGGTGCTCGTTCTCGGCAGAGCCTGTTTCCGAAAAGACATACGACCGGCTCCTTCTCCCACAAGGAATGTGCCAGCCCTGAAAGCGGTTGCTGGTCTTCACCTTCCCTTGGTAGCCCACACACAGGAATAACAGCACTAGGGATCTGTGCTTTCCCAGAGATGTCATATCTCATGGTGCTCGTCCTCGGCAGAGCCTGTTTCCGAAAAGACATACGACTGGCTATTCCTCCTACGAGGAAGGAGACAGCCCTGAAAGCTGTTGCTGGTCTTCACCTTCCCGTGGTAGCCCACACACAGGAACAACAGCACTAGGGATAAGTGCTTACCCAGAGATGTCATATCTCATGGTGCTCGTTCTCGGCAGAGCCTGTTTCCGAAAAGACATACGACCGGCTCCTTCTCCCACAAGGAATGTGCCAGCCCTGAAAGCTGTTGCTGGTCCTGACCTTCCCATAGTAGCCCATACACAGGAACAACAGTACTGGGGATCTGTGCTTTCCCACAAATGTCATGTGTCATGGTGCTCGGTCTCGGCAGAGCCTGTTTCCGAAAAGGCAAACGTCTGGCTATTCCTCCTACGAGGAAGGAGACAGCCCTGTAAGCTGTTGCTGGTGTTTACCTTCCCTTGGTGACCTACTCACAGGCACAACAACACTGGGGATCTGTGCTTTCCCAGAGATGTCATATCTCATGGTGCTCGTCCTCGGCAGAGCCTGTTTCTGAAAAGGCAAACGACTGGCTCCTTCTCCCACAAGGAATGTGCCAGCCCTGAAAGCTGTTGCTGGTGTTTACCTTCCCTTGGTAGCCCACACACAGGAATAACAGCACTAGGGATCTGTGCTTTCCCAGAGATGTCATATCTCATGGTGCTCGTCCTCGGCAGAGCCTGTTTCCGAAAAGGCAAACGTCTGGCTATTCCTCCTACGAGGAAGGAGACAGCCCTAAAAGCTGTTGCTGGTCTTCACCTTCCCGTGGTAGCCCACACACAGGAACAACAGCACTAGGGATAAGTGCTTTCCCAGAGATGTCATATCTCATGGTGCTCGTTCACGACAGAGCCTGTTTCCAAAAAGACATACGACTGGCTCCTTCTCCCACAAGGAATGTGCCAGCCCTGAAAGCTGTTGCTGGTCCTGACCTTCCCATAGTAGCCCATACACAGGAACAACAGTACTGGGGATCTGTGCTTTCCCACAAATGTCATGTGTCATGGTGCTCGGTCTCGGCAGAGCCTGTTTCCGAAAAGGCAAACGTCTGGCTATTCCTCCTACGAGGAAGGAGACAGCCCTGTAAGCTGTTGCTGGTGTTTACCTTCCCTTGGTGACCTACTGACAGGCACAACAGCACTGGGGATCTGTGCTTTCCCAGAGATGTCATATCTCATGGTGCTCGTTCTCGGCAGAGCCTGTTTCCGAAAAGACATACGACCGGCTCCTTCTCCCACAAGGAATGTGCCAGCCCTGAAAGCGGTTGCTGGTCTTCACCTTCCCTTGGTAGCCCACACACAGGAATAACAGCACTAGGGATCTGTGCTTTCCCAGAGATGTCATATCTCATGGTGCTCGTCCTCGGCAGAGCCTGTTTCCGAAAAGGCAAACGTCTGGCTATTCCTCCTACGAGGAAGGAGACAGCCCTAAAAGCTGTTGCTGGTCTTCACCTTCCCGTGGTAGCCCACACACAGGAACAACAGCACTAGGGATAAGTGCTTTCCCAGAGATGTCATATCTCATGGTGCTTGTTCTCGGCAGAGCCTGTTTCCGAAAAAGCAAACGTCTGGCTATTCCTTTTACGAGGAATGTGCCAGCCCTGAAAGCTGTTGCTGGTGTTTACCTTCCCGTGGCGACATACTCACAATAGCAACAGCACTAGGGATAAGTGCTTTCCCAGAGATGTCATGTCTCATGGTGCTCGGTCTCGGCAGAGCCTGTTTCCGAAAAGGCAAACGACTGGCTCCTTCTCCCACAAGGAATGTGCCAGCCCTGAAAGCTGTTGCTGGTCTTCACCTTCCCTTGGCATCCTACTCACATGCACAACAGCACTGGGGATCTGTGCTTTCCCAGAGATGTCATATCTCATGGTGCTCGTTCTCGGCAGAGCCTGTTTCCGAAAAGACATACGACCGGCTCCTTCTCCCACAAGGAATGTGCCAGCCCTGAAAGCGGTTGCTGGTCTTCACCTTCCCTTGGTAGCCCACACACAGGAATAACAGCACTAGGGATCTGTGCTTTCCCAGAGATGTCATATCTCATGGTGCTCGTCCTCGGCAGAGCCTGTTTCCGAAAAGGCAAACGTCTGGCTATTCCTCCTACGAGGAAGGAGACAGCCCTGAAAGCTGTTGCTGGTCTTCACCTTCCCGTGGTAGCCCACACACAGGAACAACAGCACTAGGGATAAGTGCTTACCCAGAGATGTCATATCTCATGGTGCTCGTTCTCGGCAGAGCCTGTTTCCGAAAAGACATACGACCGGCTCCTTCTCCCACAAGGAATGTGCCAGCCCTGAAAGCTGTTGCTGGTGTTTACCTTCCCTTGGTAGCCCACACACAGGAATAACAGCACTAGGGATCTGTGCTTTCCCAGAGATGTCATATCTCATGGTGCTCGTTCACGACAGAGCCTGTTTCCGAAAAGGCAAACGTCTGGCTATTCCTCCTACGAGGAAGGAGACAGCCCTGAAAGCTGTTGCTGGTCTTCACCTTCCCGTGGTAGCCCACACACAGGAACAACAGCACTAGGGATAAGTGCTTTCCCAGAGATGTCATATCTCATGGTGCTCGTTCACGACAGAGCCTGTTTCCGAAAAGACATACGACTGGTTCCTTCTCCCACAAGGAATGTGCCAGCCCTGAAAGCTGTTGCTGGTCCTGACCTTCCCATAGTAGCCCATACACAGGAACAACAGCACTGGGGATCTGTGCTTTCCCAGAGATGTCATATCTCATGGTGCTCGTTCTCGGCAGAGCCTGTTTCCGAAAAGACATACGACCGGCTCCTTCTCCCACAAGGAATGTGCCAGCCCTGAAAGCGGTTGCTGGTCTTCACCTTCCCGTGGTAGCCCACACACAGGAATAACAGCACTAGGGATCTGTGCTTTCCCAGAGATGTCATATCTCATGGTGCTCGTTCTCGGCAGAGCCTGTTTCCGAAAAGGCAAACGTCTGGCTATTCCTCCTACGAGGAAGGAGACAGCCCTGAAAGCTGTTGCTGGTCTTCACCTTCCCGTGGTAGCCCACACACAGGAACAACAGCACTAGGGATAAGTGCTTTCCCAGAGATGTCATATCTCATGGTGCTTGTTCTCGGCAGAGCCTGTTTCCGAAAAAGCAAACGTCTGGCTATTCCTTTTACGAGGAATGTGCCAGCCCTGAAAGCTGTTGCTGGTCTTTACCTTCCCGTGGCGACATACTCACAATAGCAACAGCACTAGGGATAAGTGCTTTCCCAGAGATGTCATGTCTCATGGTGCTCGGTCTCGGCAGAGCCTGTTTCCGAAAAGGCAAACGACTGGCTCCTTCTCCCACAAGGAATGTGCCAGCCCTGAAAGCTGTTGCTGGTCTTCACCTTCCCTTGGCATCCTACTCACATGCACAACAGCACTGGGGATCTGGCTTTCCCAGAGATGTCATATCTCATGGTGCTCGTTCTCGGCAGAGCCTGTTTCCGAAAAGACATACGACCGGCTCCTTCTCCCACAAGGAATGTGCCAGCCCTGAAAGCGGTTGCTGGTCTTCACCTTCCCTTGGTAGCCCACACACAGGAATAACAGCACTAGGGATCTGTGCTTTCCCAGAGATGTCATATCTCATGGTGCTCGTGCTCGGCAGAGCCTGTTTCCGAAAAGGCAAACGTCTGGCTATTCCTCCTACGAGGAAGGAGACAGCCCTGAAAGCTGTTGCTGGTCTTCACCTTCCCGTGGTAGCCCACACACAGGAACAACAGCACTAGGGATAAGTGCTTTCCCAGAGATGTCATATCTCATGGTGCTCGTTCACGACAGAGCCTGTTTCCGAAAAGACATACGACTGGCTCCTTCTCCCACAAGGAATGTGCCAGCCCTGAAAGCTGTTGCTGGTCCTGACCTTCCCATAGTAGCCCATACACAGGAACAACAGCACTGGGGATCTGTGCTTTCCCAGAGATGTCATATCTCATGGTGCTCGTTCTCGGCAGAGCCTGTTTCCGAAAAGACATACGACCGGCTCCTTCTCCCACAAGGAATGTGCCAGCCCTGAAAGCGGTTGCTGGTCTTCACCTTCCCTTGGTAGCCCACACACAGGAATAACAGCACTAGGGATCTGTGCTTTCCCAGAGATGTCATATCTCATGGTGCTCGTCCTCGGCAGAGCCTGTTTCCGAAAAGGCAAACGTCTGGCTATTCCTCCTACGAGGAAGGAGACAGCCCTGAAAGCTGTTGCTGGTCTTCACCTTCCCGTGGTAGCCCACACACAGGAACAACAGCACTAGGGATAAGTGCTTTCCCAGAGATGTCATATCTCATGGTGCTCGTTCACGACAGAGCCTGTTTCCGAAAAGACATACGACTGGCTCCTTCTCCCACAAGGAATGTGCCAGCCCTGAAAGCGGTTGCTGGTCTTCACCTTCCCGTGGTAGCCCACACACAGGAATAACAGCACTAGGGATCTGTGCTTTCCCAGAGATGTCATATCTCATGGTGCTCGTCCTCGGCAGAGCCTGTTTCCGAAAAGGCAAACGTCTGGCTATTCCTGCTACGAGGAATGTGCAAGCCCTGAAAGCTGTTGCTGGTCTTCACCTTCCCGTGGTAGCCCACACACAGGAACAACAGCACTAGGGATAAGTGCTTTCCCAGAGATGTCATATCTCATGGTGCTCGTTCTCGGCAGAGCCTGTTTCCGAAAAGACATACGACCGGCTCCTTCTCCCACAAGGAATGTGCCAGCCCTGAAAGCGGTTGCTGGTCTTCACCTTCCCTTGGTAGCCACACACAGGAATAACAGCACTAGGGATCTGTGCTTTCCCAGAGATGTCATATCTCATGGTGCTCGTCCTCGGCAGAGCCTGTTTCCGAAAAGGCAAACGTCTGGCTATTCCTCCTACGAGGAAGGAGACAGCCCTGAAAGCTGTTGCTGGTCTTCACCTTCCCGTGGTAGCCCACACACAGGAACAACAGCACTAGGGATAAGTGCTTTCCCAGAGATGTCATATCTCATGGTGCTCGTTCACGACAGAGCCTGTTTCCAAAAAGACATACGACTGGCTCCTTCTCCCACAAGGAATGTGCCAGCCCTGAAAGCTGTTGCTGGTCCTGACCTTCCCATAGTAGCCCATACACAGGAACAACAGTACTGGGGATCTGTGCTTTCCCACAAATGTCATGTGTCATGGTGCTCGGTCTCGGCAGAGCCTGTTTCCGAAAAGGCAAACGTCTGGCTATTCCTCCTACGAGGAAGGAGACAGCCCTGTAAGCTGTTGCTGGTGTTTACCTTCCCTTGGTGACCTACTGACAGGCACAACAGCACTGGGGATCTGTGCTTTCCCAGAGATGTCATATCTCATGGTGCTCGTTCTCGGCAGAGCCTGTTTCCGAAAAGACATACGACCGGCTCCTTCTCCCACAAGGAATGTGCCAGCCCTGAAAGCGGTTGCTGGTCTTCACCTTCCCTTGGTAGCCCACACACAGGAATAACAGCACTAGGGATCTGTGCTTTCCCAGAGATGTCATATCTCATGGTGCTCGTCCTCGGCAGAGCCTGTTTCCGAAAAGGCAAACGTCTGGCTATTCCTGCTACGAGGAATGTGCAAGCCCTGAAAGCTGTTGCTGGTCTTCACCTTCCCGTGGTAGCCCACACACAGGAACAACAGCACTAGGGATAAGTGCTTTCCCAGAGATGTCATATGTCATGGTGCTCGTTCTCGGCAGAGCCTGTTTCCGAAAAGACATACGACCGGCTCCTTCTCCCACAAGGAATGTGCCAGCCCTGAAAGCTGTTGCTGGTCCTGACCTTCCCATAGTAGCCCATACACAGGAACAACAGTACTGGGGATCTGTGCTTTCCCACAAATGTCATGTGTCATGGTGCTCGGTCTCGGCAGAGCCTGTTTCCGAAAAGGCAAACGTCTGGCTATTCCTCCTACGAGGAAGGAGACAGCCCTGAAAGCTGTTGCTGGTGTTTACCTTCCCTTGGTGACCTACTGACAGGCACAACAGCACTGGGGATCTGTGCTTTCCCAGAGATGTCATACCTCATGGTGCTCGTTCTCGGCAGAGCCTGTTTCCGAAAAGACATACGACCGGCTCCTTCTCCCACAAGGAATGTGCCAGCCCTGAAAGCGGTTGCTGGTCTTCACCTTCCCGTGGTAGCCCACACACAGGAATAACAGCACTAGGGATCTGTGCTTTCCCAGAGATGTCATATCTCATGGTGCTCGTTCTCGGCAGAGCCTGTTTCCGAAAAGGCAAACGTCTGGCTATTCCTCCTACGAGGAAGGAGACAGCCCTGAAAGCTGTTGCTGGTCTTCACCTTCCCGTGGTAGCCCACACACAGGAACAACAGCACTAGGGATAAGTGCTTTCCCAGAGATGTCATATCTCATGGTGCTTGTTCTCGGCAGAGCCTGTTTCCGAAAAAGCAAACGTCTGGCTATTCCTTTTACGAGGAATGTGCCAGCCCTGAAAGCTGTTGCTGGTGTTTACCTTCCCGTGGCGACATACTCACAATAGCAACAGCACTAGGGATAAGTGCTTTCCCAGAGATGTCATGTCTCATGGTGCTCGGTCTCGGCAGAGCCTGTTTCCGAAAAGGCAAACGACTGGCTCCTTCTCCCACAAGGAATGTGCCAGCCCTGAAAGCTGTTGCTGGTCTTCACCTTCCCTTGGCATCCTACTCACATGCACAACAGCACTGGGGATCTGTGCTTTCCCAGAGATGTCATATCTCATGGTGCTCGTTCTCGGCAGAGCCTGTTTCCGAAAAGACATACGACCGGCTCCTTCTCCCACAAGGAATGTGCCAGCCCTGAAAGCGGTTGCTGGTCTTCACCTTCCCTTGGTAGCCCACACACAGAAATAACAGCACTAGGGATCTGTGCTTTCCCAGAGATGTCATATCTCATGGTGCTCGTCCTCGGCAGAGCCTGTTTCCGAAAAGGCAAACGTCTGGCTATTCCTCCTACGAGGAAGGAGACAGCCCTGAAAGCTGTTGCTGGTCTTCACCTTCCCGTGGTAGCCCACACACAGGAACAACAGCACTAGGGATAAGTGCTTACCCAGAGATGTCATATCTCATGGTGCTCGTTCTCGGCAGAGCCTGTTTCCGAAAAGACATACGACCGGCTCCTTCTCCCACAAGGAATGTGCCAGCCCTGAAAGCTGTTGCTGGTGTTTACCTTCCCTTGGTAGCCCACACACAGGAATAACAGCACTAGGGATCTGTGCTTTCCCAGAGATGTCATATCTCATGGTGCTCGTCCTCGGCAGAGCCTGTTTCCGAAAAGGCAAACGTCTGGCTATTCCTCCTACGAGGAAGAAGACAGCCCTGAAAGCTGTTGCTGGTCTTCACCTTCCCGTGGTAGCCCACACACAGGAACAACAGCACTAGGGATAAGTGCTTTCCCAGAGATGTCATATCTCATGGTGCTCGTTCACGACAGAGCCTGTTTCCGAAAAGACATACGACTGGCTCCTTCTCCCACAAGGAATGTGCCAGCCCTGAAAGCTGTTGCTGGTCCTGACCTTCCCATAGTAGCCCATACACAGGAACAACAGCACTGGGGATCTGTGCTTTCCCAGAGATGTCATATCTCATGGTGCTCGTTCTCGGCAGAGCCTGTTTCCGAAAAGACATACGACCGGCTCCTTCTCCCACAAGGAATGTGCCAGCCCTGAAAGCGGTTGCTGGTCTTCACCTTCCCTTGGTAGCCCACACACAGGAATAACAGCACTAGGGATCTGTGCTTTCCCAGAGATGTCATATCTCATGGTGCTCGTCCTCGGCAGAGCCTGTTTCCGAAAAGGCAAACGTCTGGCTATTCCTCCTACGAGGAAGGAGACAGCCCTGAAAGCTGTTGCTGGTCTTCACCTTCCCGTGGTAGCCCACACACAGGAACAACAGCACTAGGGATAAGTGCTTTCCCAGAGATGTCATATCTCATGGTGCTCGTTCACGACAGAGCCTGTTTCCGAAAAGACATACGACTGGCTCCTTCTCCCACAAGGAATGTGCCAGCCCTGAAAGCTGTTGCTGGTCCTGACCTTCCCATAGTAGCCCATACACAGGAACAACAGCACTGGGGTCTGTGCTTTCCCAGAGATGTCATATCTCATGGTGCTCGTTCTCGGCAGAGCCTGTTTCCGAAAAGACATACGACCGGCTCCTTCTCCCACAAGGAATGTGCCAGCCCTGAAAGCGGTTGCTGGTCTTCACCTTCCCTTGGTAGCCCACACACAGGAATAACAGCACTAGGGATCTGTGCTTTCCCAGAGATGTCATATCTCATGGTGCTCGTCCTCGGCAGAGCCTGTTTCCGAAAAGGCAAACGTCTGGCTATTCCTCCTACGAGGAGGGAGACAGCCCTGAAAGCTGTTGCTGGTCTTCACCTTCCCGTGGTAGCCCACACACAGGAACAACAGCACTAGGGATAAGTGCTTTCCCAGAGATGTCATATCTCATGGTGCTCGTTCACGACAGAGCCTGTTTCCGAAAAGACATACGACTGGCTCCTTCTCCCACAAGGAATGTGCCAGCCCTGAAAGCGGTTGCTGGTCTTCACCTTCCCGTGGTAGCCCACACACAGGAATAACAGCACTAGGGATCTGTGCTTTCCCAGAGATGTCATATCTCATGGTGCTCGTCCTCGGCAGAGCCTGTTTCCGAAAAGGCAAACGTCTGGCTATTCCTGCTACGAGGAATGTGCAAGCCCTGAAAGCTGTTGCTGGTCTTCACCTTCCCGTGGTAGCCCACACACAGGAACAACAGCACTAGGGATAAGTGCTTTCCCAGAGATGTCATATGTCATGGTGCTCGTTCTCGGCAGAGCCTGTTTCCGAAAAGACATACGACCGGCTCCTTCTCCCACAAGGAATGTGCCAGCCCTGAAAGCTGTTGCTGGTCTTCACCTTCCCGTGGTAGCCCACACACAGGAACAACAGCACTAGGGATAAGTACTTACCCAGAGATGTCATATCTCGTGGTGCTCGTTCTCGGCAGAGCCTGTTTCCGAAAAGACATACGACCGGCTCCTTCTCCCACAAGGAATGTGCCAGCCCTGAAAGCGGTTGCTGGTCTTCACCTTCCCTTGGTAGCCCACACACAGGAATAACAGCACTAGGGATCTGTGCTTTCCCAGAGATGTCATATCTCATGGTGCTCGTCCTCGGCAGAGCCTGTTTCCGAAAAGGCAAACGTCTGGCTATTCCTCCTACGAGGAAGGAGACAGCCCTGAAAGCTGTTGCTGGTCTTCACCTTCCCGTGGTAGCCCACACACAGGAACAACAGCACTAGGGATAAGTGCTTTCCCAGAGATGTCATATCTCATGGTGCTCGTTCACGACAGAGCCTGTTTCCGAAAAGACATACGACTGGCTCCTTCTCCCACAAGGAATGTGCCAGCCCTGAAAGCTGTTGCTGGTCCTGACCTTCCCATAGTAGCCCATACACAGGAACAACAGTACTGGGGATCTGTGCTTTCCCACAAATGTCATGTGTCATGGTGCTCGGTCTCGGCAGAGCCTGTTTCCGAAAAGGCAAACGTCTGGCTATTCCTCCTACGAGGAAGGAGACAGCCCTGTAAGCTGTTGCTGGTGTTTACCTTCCCTTGGTGACCTACTCACAGGCACAACAGCACTGGGGATCTGTGCTTTCCCAGAGATGTCATATCTCATGGTGCTCGTTCTCGGCAGAGCCTGTTTCCGAAAAGACATACGACCGGCTCCTTCTCCCACAAGGAATGTGCCAGCCCTGAAAGCGGTTGCTGGTCTTCACCTTCCCTTGGTAGCCCACACACAGGAATAACAGCACTAGGGATCTGTGCTTTCCCAGAGATGTCATATCTCATGGTGCTCGTCCTCGGCAGAGCCTGTTTCCGAAAAGACATACGACTGGCTATTCCTCCTACGAGGAAGGAGACAGCCCTGAAAGCTGTTGCTGGTCTTCACCTTCCCGTGGTAGCCCACACACAGGAACAACAGCACTAGGGATAAGTGCTTACCCAGAGATGTCATATCTCATGGTGCTCGTTCACGACAGAGCCTGTTTCCGAAAAGACATACGACTGGCTCCTTCTCCCACAAGGAATGTGCCAGCCCTGAAAGCTGTTGCTGGTCCTGACCTTCCCATAGTAGCCCATACACAGGAACAACAGTACTGGGGATCTGTGCTTTCCCACAAATGTCATGTGTCATGGTGCTCGGTCTCGGCAGAGCCTGTTTCCGAAAAGGCAAACGTCTGGCTATTCCTCCTACGAGGAAGGAGACAGCCCTGAAAGCTGTTGCTGGTGTTTACCTTCCCTTGGTGACCTACTCACAGGCACAACAACACTGGGGATCTGTGCTTTCCCAGAGATGTCATATCTCATGGTGCTCGTCCTCGGCAGAGCCTGTTTCTGAAAAGGCAAACGACTGGCTCCTTCTCCCACAAGGAATGTGCCAGCCCTGAAAGCTGTTGCTGGTGTTTACCTTCCCTTGGTAGCCCACACACAGGAATAACAGCACTAGGGATCTGTGCTTTCCCAGAGATGTCATATCTCATGGTGCTCGTCCTCGGCAGAGCCTGTTTCCGAAAAGGCAAACGTCTGGCTATTCCTCCTACGAGGAAGGAGACAGCCCTAAAAGCTGTTGCTGGTCTTCACCTTCCCGTGGTAGCCCACACACAGGAACAACAGCACTAGGGATAAGTGCTTTCCCAGAGATGTCATATCTCATGGTGCTTGTTCTCGGCAGAGCCTGTTTCCGAAAAGACATACGACCGGCTCCTTCTCCCACAAGGAATGTGCCAGCCCTGAAAGCGGTTGCTGGTCTTCACCTTCCCTTGGTAGCCCACACACAGGAATAACAGCACTAGGGATCTGTGCTTTCCCAGAGATGTCATATCTCATGGTGCTCGTCCTCGGCAGAGCCTGTTTCCGAAAAGGCAAACGTCTGGCTATTCCTCCTACGAGGAAGGAGACAGCCCTGAAAGCTGTTGCTGGTCTTCACCTTCCCGTGGTAGCCCACACACAGGAACAACAGCACTAGGGATAAGTGCTTTCCCAGAGATGTCATATCTCATGGTGCTCGTTCACGACAGAGCCTGTTTCCGAAAAGACATACGACTGGCTCCTTCTCCCACAAGGAATGTGCCAGCCCTGAAAGCTGTTGCTGGTCCTGACCTTCCCATAGTAGCCCATACACAGGAACAACAGCACTGGGGATCTGTGCTTTCCCAGAGATGTCATATCTCATGGTGCTCGTTCTCGGCAGAGCCTGTTTCCGAAAAGACATACGACCGGCTCCTTCTCCCACAAGGAATGTGCCAGCCCTGAAAGCGGTTGCTGGTCTTCACCTTCCCTTGGTAGCCCACACACAGGAATAACAGCACTAGGGATCTGTGCTTTCCCAGAGATGTCATATCTCATGGTGCTCGTCCTCGGCAGAGCCTGTTTCCGAAAAGGCAAACGTCTGGCTATTCCTCCTACGAGGAAGGAGACAGCCCTGAAAGCTGTTGCTGGTCTTCACCTTCCCGTGGTAGCCCACACACAGGAACAACAGCACTAGGGATAAGTGCTTTCCCAGAGATGTCATATCTCATGGTGCTCGTTCTCGGCAGAGCCTGTTTCCGAAAAGACATACGACCGGCTCCTTCTCCCACAAGGAATGTGCAAGCCCTGAAAGCTGTTGCTGGTCTTCACCTTCCCGTGGTAGCCCACACACAGGAACAACAGCACTAGGGATAAGTGCTTTCCCAGAGACGTCATGTCTCATGGTGCTCGGTCTCGGCAGAGCCTGTTTCCGAAAAGGCAAACGACTGGCTATTCCTCCTACGAGGAAGGAGACAGCCCTGAAAGCTGTTGCTGGTCTTCACCTTCCCGTGGTAGCCCACACACAGGAACAACAGCACTAGGGATAAGTGCTTTCCCAGAGATGTCATATCTCATGGTGCTCGTCCTCGGCAGAGCCTGTTTCCGAAAAGGCAAACGTCTGGCTATTCATCCTACGAGGAAGGAGACAGCCCTGAAAGCTGTTGCTGGTCTTCACCTTCCCGTGGTAGCCCACACACAGGAACAACAGCACTAGGGATAAGTGCTTACCCAGAGATGTCATATCTCATGGTGCTCGTTCTCGGCAGAGCCTGTTTCCGAAAAGACATACGACCGGCTCCTTCTCCCACAAGGAATGTGCCAGCCCTGAAAGCTGTTGCTGGTCTTCACCTTCCCTTGGTAGCCCACACACAGGAATAACAGCACTAGGGATCTGTGCTTTCCCAGAGATGTCATATCTCATGGTGCTCGTCCTCGGCAGAGCCTGTTTCCGAAAAGGCAAACGTCTGGCTATTCCTCCTACGAGGAAGGAGACAGCCCTGAAAGCTGTTGCTGGTCTTCACCTTCCCTTGGTAGCCCACACACAGGAATAACAGCACTAGGGATCTGTGCTTTCCCAGAGATGTCATATCTCATGGTGCTCGTCCTCGGCAGAGCCTGTTTCCGAAAAGGCAAACGTCTGGCTATTCCTCCTACGAGGAAGGAGACAGCCCTGAAAGCTGTTGCTGGTCTTCACCTTC
Source organism: Buteo buteo (assembly GCF_964188355.1). Lineage (NCBI taxonomy): Eukaryota > Metazoa > Chordata > Aves > Accipitriformes > Accipitridae > Buteo > Buteo buteo. The sequence continues at coordinate 11,634,393 of NC_134188.1, forward strand.
CCGTGGTAGCCCACACACAGGAACAACAGCACTAGGGATAAGTGCTTTCCCAGAGATGTCATATCTCATGGTGCTCGTTCACGACAGAGCCTGTTTCCGAAAAGACATACGACTGGCTCCTTCTCCCACAAGGAATGTGCCAGCCCTGAAAGCTGTTGCTGGTCCTGACCTTCCCATAGTAGCCCATACACAGGAACAACAGTACTGGGGATCTGTGCTTTCCCACAAATGTCATGTGTCATGGTGCTCGGTCTCGGCAGAGCCTGTTTCCGAAAAGGCAAACGTCTGGCTATTCCTCCTACGAGGAAGGAGACAGCCCTGTAAGCTGTTGCTGGTGTTTACCTTCCCTTGGTGACCTACTCACAGGCACAACAACACTGGGGATCTGTGCTTTCCCAGAGATGTCATATCTCATGGTGCTCGTTCTCGGCAGAGCCTGTTTCCGAAAAGGCAAACGTCTGGCTATTCCTCCTACGAGGAAGGAGACAGCCCTGAAAGCTGTTGCTGGTCTTCACCTTCCCGTGGTAGCCCACACACAGGAACAACAGCACTAGGGATAAGTGCTTTCCCAGAGATGTCATATCTCATGGTGCTCGTCCTCGGCAGAGCCTGTTTCCGAAAAGGCAAACGTCTGGCTATTCCTCCTACGAGGAAGGAGACAGCCCTGAAAGCTGTTGCTGGTCTTCACCTTCCCGTGGTAGCCCACACACAGGAACAACAGCACTAGGGATAAGTGCTTACCCAGAGATGTCATATCTCATGGTGCTCGTTCTCGGCAGAGCCTGTTTCCGAAAAGACATACGACTGGCTCCTTCTCCCACAAGGAATGTGCCAGCCCTGAAAGCTGTTGCTGGTCCTGACCTTCCCATAGTAGCCCATACACAGGAACAACAGCACTGGGGATCTGTGCTTTCCCAGAGATGTCATATGTCATGGTGCTCGTTCTCGGCAGAGCCTGTTTCCGAAAAGACATACGACCGGCTCCTTCTCCCACAAGGAATGTGCCAGCCCTGAAAGCGGTTGCTGGTCTTCACCTTCCCTTGGTAGCCCACACACAGGAATAACAGCACTAGGGATCTGTGCTTTCCCAGAGATGTCATATCTCATGGTGCTCGTCCTCGGCAGAGCCTGTTTCCGAAAAGGCAAACGTCTGGCTATTCCTCCTACGAGGAAGGAGACAGCCCTGAAAGCTGTTGCTGGTCTTCACCTTCCCGTGGTAGCCCACACACAGGAACAACAGCACTAGGGATAAGTGCTTTCCCAGAGATGTCATATCTCATGGTGCTCGTTCACGACAGAGCCTGTTTCCGAAAAGACATACGACTGGCTCCTTCTCCCACAAGGAATGTGCCAGCCCTGAAAGCGGTTGCTGGTCTTCACCTTCCCGTGGTAGCCCACACACAGGAATAACAGCACTAGGGATCTGTGCTTTCCCAGAGATGTCATATCTCATGGTGCTCGTCCTCGGCAGAGCCTGTTTCCGAAAAGGCAAACGTCTGGCTATTCATCCTACGAGGAATGTGCAAGCCCTGAAAGCTGTTGCTGGTCTTCACCTTCCCGTGGTAGCCCACACACAGGAACAACAGCACTAGGGATAAGTGCTTTCCCAGAGATGTCATATCTCATGGTGCTCGTCCTCGGCAGAGCCTGTTTCCGAAAAGACATACGACTGGCACCTTCTCCCACAAGGAATGTGCCAGCCCTGAAAGCTGTTGCTGGTCCTGACCTTCCCATAGTAGCCCATACACAGGAACAACAGTACTGGGGATCTGTGCTTTCCCACAAATGTCATGTGTCATGGTGCTCGGTCTCGGCAGAGCCTGTTTCCGAAAAGACATACGACCGGCTCCTTCTCCCACAAGGAATGTGCCAGCCCTGAAAGCGGTTGCTGGTCTTCACCTTCCCTTGGTAGCCCACACACAGGAATAACAGCACTAGGGATCTGTGCTTTCCCAGAGATGTCATATCTCATGGTGCTCGTCCTCGGCAGAGCCTGTTTCCGAAAAGACATACGACTGGCTCCTTCTCCCACAAGGAATGTGCCAGCCCTGAAAGCTGTTGCTGGTCCTGACCTTCCCATAGTAGCCCATACACAGGAACAACAGTACTGGGGATCTGTGCTTTCCCACAAATGTCATGTGTCATGGTGCTCGGTCTCGGCAGAGCCTGTTTCCGAAAAGGCAAACGTCTGGCTATTCCTCCTACGAGGAAGGAGACAGCCCTGTAAGCTGTTGCTGGTGTTTACCTTCCCTTGGTGACCTACTCACAGGCACAACAGCACTGGGGATCTGTGCTTTCCCAGAGATGTCATATCTCATGGTGCTCGTTCTCGGCAGAGCCTGTTTCCGAAAAGACATACGACCGGCTCCTTCTCCCACAAGGAATGTGCCAGCCCTGAAAGCGGTTGCTGGTCTTCACCTTCCCTTGGTAGCCCACACACAGGAATAACAGCACTAGGGATCTGTGCTTTCCCAGAGATGTCATATCTCATGGTGCTCGTCCTCGGCAGAGCCTGTTTCCGAAAAGGCAAACGTCTGGCTATTCCTCCTACGAGGAAGGAGACAGCCCTGAAAGCTGTTGCTGGTCTTCACCTTCCCGTGGTAGCCCACACACAGGAACAACAGCACTAGGGATAAGTGCTTTCCCAGAGATGTCATATCTCATGGTGCTCGTTCACGACAGAGCCTGTTTCCGAAAAGACATACGACTGGCTCCTTCTCCCACAAGGAATGTGCCAGCCCTGAAAGCTGTTGCTGGTCCTGACCTTCCCATAGTAGCCCATACACAGGAACAACAGTACTGGGGATCTGTGCTTTCCCACAAATGTCATGTGTCATGGTGCTCGGTCTCGGCAGAGCCTGTTTCCGAAAAGGCAAACGTCTGGCTATTCCTCCTACGAGGAAGGAGACAGCCCTGTAAGCTGTTGCTGGTGTTTACCTTCCCTTGGTGACCTACTCACAGGCACAACAGCACTGGGGATCTGTGCTTTCCCAGAGATGTCATATCTCATGGTGCTCGTTCTCGGCAGAGCCTGTTTCCGAAAAGACATACGACCGGCTCCTTCTCCCACAAGGAATGTGACAGCCCTGAAAGCGGTTGCTGGTCTTCACCTTCCCTTGGTAGCCCACACACAGGAATAACAGCACTAGGGATCTGTGCTTTCCCAGAGATGTCATATCTCATGGTGCTCGTCCTCGGCAGAGCCTGTTTCCGAAAAGACATACGACTGGCTATTCCTCCTACGAGGAAGGAGACAGCCCTGAAAGCTGTTGCTGGTCTTCACCTTCCCGTGGTAGCCCACACACAGGAACAACAGCACTAGGGATAAGTGCTTTCCCAGAGATGTCATATCTCATGGTGCTTGTTCTCGGCAGAGCCTGTTTCCGAAAAAGCAAACGTCTGGCTATTCCTTTTACGAGGAATGTGCCAGCCCTGAAAGCTGTTGCTGGTGTTTACCTTCCCGTGGCGACATACTCACAATAGCAACAGCACTAGGTATAAGTGCTTTCCCAGAGATGTCATGTCTCATGGTGCTCGGTCTCGGCAGAGCCTGTTTCCGAAAAGGCAAACGACTGGCTCCTTCTCCCACAAGGAATGTGCCAGCCCTGAAAGCTGTTGCTGGTCTTCACCTTCCCTTGGCATCCTACTCACATGCACAACAGCACTGGGTATCTGTGCTTTCCCAGAGATGTCATATCTCATGGTGCTCGTTCTCGGCAGAGCCTGTTTCCGAAAAGACATACGACCGGCTCCTTCTCCCACAAGGAATGTGCCAGCCCTGAAAGCGGTTGCTGGTCTTCACCTTCCCTTGGTAGCCCACACACAGGAATAACAGCACTAGGGATCTGTGCTTTCCCAGAGATGTCATATCTCATGGTGCTCGTCCTCGGCAGAGCCTGTTTCCGAAAAGGCAAACGTCTGGCTATTCCTCCTACGAGGAAGGAGACAGCCCTGAAAGCTGTTGCTGGTCTTCACCTTCCCGTGGTAGCCCACACACAGGAACAACAGCACTAGGGATAAGTGCTTTCCCAGAGATGTCATATCTCATGGTGCTCGTTCACGACAGAGCCTGTTTCCGAAAAGACATACGACTGGCTCCTTCTCCCACAAGGAATGTGCCAGCCCTGAAAGCTGTTGCTGGTCCTGACCTTCCCATAGTAGCCCATACACAGGAACAACAGCACTGGGGATCTGTGCTTTCCCAGAGATGTCATATCTCATGGTGCTCGTTCTCGGCAGAGCCTGTTTCCGAAAAGACATACGACCGGCTCCTTCTCCCACAAGGAATGTGCCAGCCCTGAAAGCGGTTGCTGGTCTTCACCTTCCCTTGGTAGCCCACACACAGGAATAACAGCACTAGGGATCTGTGCTTTCCCAGAGATGTCATATCTCATGGTGCTCGTCCTCGGCAGAGCCTGTTTCCGAAAAGGCAAACGTCTGGCTATTCCTCCTACGAGGAAGGAGACAGCCCTGAAAGCTGTTGCTGGTCTTCACCTTCCCGTGGTAGCCCACACACAGGAACAACAGCACTAGGGATAAGTGCTTTCCCAGAGATGTCATATCTCATGGTGCTCGTTCACGACAGAGCCTGTTTCCGAAAAGACATACGACTGGCTCCTTCTCCCACAAGGAATGTGCCAGCACCGAAAGCGGTTGCTGGTCTTCACCTTCCCGTGGTAGCCCACACACAGGAATAACAGCACTAGGGATCTGTGCTTTCCCAGAGATGTCATATCTCATGGTGCTCGTTCTCGGCAGAGCCTGTTTCCGAAAAGGCAAACGTCTGGCTATTCCTCCTACGAGGAAGGAGACAGCCCTGAAAGCTGTTGCTGGTCTTCACCTTCCCGTGGTAGCCCACACACAGGAACAACAGCACTAGGGATAAGTGCTTTCCCAGAGATGTCATATCTCATGGTGCTCGTTCTCGGCAGAGCCTGTTTCCGAAAAGACATACGACCGGCTCCTTCTCCCACAAGGAATGTGCAAGCCCTGAAAGCTGTTGCTGGTCTTCACCTTCCCGTGGTAGCCCACACACAGGAACAACAGCACTAGGGATAAGTGCTTTCCCAGAGACGTCATGTCTCATGGTGCTCGGTCTCGGCAGAGCCTGTTTCCGAAAAGGCAAACGACTGGCTATTCCTCCTACGAGGAAGGAGACAGCCCTGAAAGCTGTTGCTGGTCTTCACCTTCCCGTGGTAGCCCACACACAGGAACAACAGCACTAGGGATAAGTGCTTTCCCAGAGATGTCATATCTCATGGTGCTCGTCCTCGGCAGAGCCTGTTTCCGAAAAGGCAAACGTCTGGCTATTCATCCTACGAGGAAGGAGACAGCCCTGAAAGCTGTTGCTGGTCTTCACCTTCCCGTGGTAGCCCACACACAGGAACAACAGCACTAGGGATAAGTGCTTACCCAGAGATGTCATATCTCATGGTGCTCGTTCTCGGCAGAGCCTGTTTCCGAAAAGACATACGACCGGCTCCTTCTCCCACAAGGAATGTGCCAGCCCTGAAAGCTGTTGCTGGTCTTCACCTTCCCTTGGTAGCCCACACACAGGAATAACAGCACTAGGGATCTGTGCTTTCCCAGAGATGTCATATCTCATGGTGCTCGTCCTCGGCAGAGCCTGTTTCCGAAAAGGCAAACGTCTGGCTATTCCTCCTACGAGGAAGGAGACAGCCCTGAAAGCTGTTGCTGGTCTTCACCTTCCCGTGGTAGCCCACACACAGGAACAACAGCACTAGGGATAAGTGCTTTCCCAGAGATGTCATATCTCATGGTGCTCGTTCACGACAGAGCCTGTTTCCGAAAAGACATACGACTGGCTCCTTCTCCCACAAGGAATGTGCCAGCCCTGAAAGCTGTTGCTGGTCCTGACCTTCCCATAGTAGCCCATACACAGGAACAACAGTACTGGGGATCTGTGCTTTCCCACAAATGTCATGTGTCATGGTGCTCGGTCTCGGCAGAGCCTGTTTCCGAAAAGGCAAACGTCTGGCTATTCCTCCTACGAGGAAGGAGACAGCCCTGTAAGCTGTTGCTGGTGTTTACCTTCCCTTGGTGACCTACTCACAGGCACAACAACACTGGGGATCTGTGCTTTCCCAGAGATGTCATATCTCATGGTGCTCGTTCTCGGCAGAGCCTGTTTCCGAAAAGGCAAACGTCTGGCTATTCCTCCTACGAGGAAGGAGACAGCCCTGAAAGCTGTTGCTGGTCTTCACCTTCCCGTGGTAGCCCACACACAGGAACAACAGCACTAGGGATAAGTGCTTTCCCAGAGATGTCATATCTCATGGTGCTCGTCCTCGGCAGAGCCTGTTTCCGAAAAGGCAAACGTCTGGCTATTCCTCCTACGAGGAAGGAGACAGCCCTGAAAGCTGTTGCTGGTCTTCACCTTCCCGTGGTAGCCCACACACAGGAACAACAGCACTAGGGATAAGTGCTTACCCAGAGATGTCATATCTCATGGTGCTCGTTCTCGGCAGAGCCTGTTTCCGAAAAGACATACGACTGGCTCCTTCTCCCACAAGGAATGTGCCAGCCCTGAAAGCTGTTGCTGGTCCTGACCTTCCCATAGTAGCCCATACACAGGAACAACAGCACTGGGGATCTGTGCTTTCCCAGAGATGTCATATGTCATGGTGCTCGTTCTCGGCAGAGCCTGTTTCCGAAAAGACATACGACCGGCTCCTTCTCCCACAAGGAATGTGCCAGCCCTGAAAGCGGTTGCTGGTCTTCACCTTCCCTTGGTAGCCCACACACAGGAATAACAGCACTAGGGATCTGTGCTTTCCCAGAGATGTCATATCTCATGGTGCTCGTCCTCGGCAGAGCCTGTTTCCGAAAAGGCAAACGTCTGGCTATTCCTCCTACGAGGAAGGAGACAGCCCTGAAAGCTGTTGCTGGTCTTCACCTTCCCGTGGTAGCCCACACACAGGAACAACAGCACTAGGGATAAGTGCTTTCCCAGAGATGTCATATCTCATGGTGCTCGTTCACGACAGAGCCTGTTTCCGAAAAGACATACGACTGGCTCCTTCTCCCACAAGGAATGTGCCAGCCCTGAAAGCGGTTGCTGGTCTTCACCTTCCCGTGGTAGCCCACACACAGGAATAACAGCACTAGGGATCTGTGCTTTCCCAGAGATGTCATATCTCATGGTGCTCGTCCTCGGCAGAGCCTGTTTCCGAAAAGGCAAACGTCTGGCTATTCATCCTACGAGGAATGTGCAAGCCCTGAAAGCTGTTGCTGGTCTTCACCTTCCCGTGGTAGCCCACACACAGGAACAACAGCACTAGGGATAAGTGCTTTCCCAGAGATGTCATATCTCATGGTGCTCGTCCTCGGCAGAGCCTGTTTCCGAAAAGACATACGACTGGCACCTTCTCCCACAAGGAATGTGCCAGCCCTGAAAGCTGTTGCTGGTCCTGACCTTCCCATAGTAGCCCATACACAGGAACAACAGTACTGGGGATCTGTGCTTTCCCACAAATGTCATGTGTCATGGTGCTCGGTCTCGGCAGAGCCTGTTTCCGAAAAGACATACGACCGGCTCCTTCTCCCACAAGGAATGTGCCAGCCCTGAAAGCGGTTGCTGGTCTTCACCTTCCCTTGGTAGCCCACACACAGGAATAACAGCACTAGGGATCTGTGCTTTCCCAGAGATGTCATATCTCATGGTGCTCGTCCTCGGCAGAGCCTGTTTCCGAAAAGACATACGACTGGCTATTCCTCCTACGAGGAAGGAGACAGCCCTGAAAGCTGTTGCTGGTCTTCACCTTCCCGTGGTAGCCCACACACAGGAACAACAGCACTAGGGATAAGTGCTTACCCAGAGATGTCATATCTCATGGTGCTCGTTCACGACAGAGCCTGTTTCCGAAAAGACATACGACTGGCTCCTTCTCCCACAAGGAATGTGCCAGCCCTGAAAGCTGTTGCTGGTCCTGACCTTCCCATAGTAGCCCATACACAGGAACAACAGTACTGGGGATCTGTGCTTTCCCACAAATGTCATGTGTCATGGTGCTCGGTCTCGGCAGAGCCTGTTTCCGAAAAGGCAAACGTCTGGCTATTCCTCCTACGAGGAAGGAGACAGCCCTGTAAGCTGTTGCTGGTGTTTACCTTCCCTTGGTGACCTACTCACAGGCACAACAACACTGGGGATCTGTGCTTTCCCAGAGATGTCATATCTCATGGTGCTCGTCCTCGGCAGAGCCTGTTTCTGAAAAGGCAAACGACTGGCTCCTTCTCCCACAAGGAATGTGCCAGCCCTGAAAGCTGTTGCTGGTGTTTACCTTCCCTTGGTAGCCCACACACAGGAATAACAGCACTAGGGATCTGTGCTTTCCCAGAGATGTCATATCTCATGGTGCTCGTCCTCGGCAGAGCCTGTTTCCGAAAAGGCAAACGTCTGGCTATTCCTCCTACGAGGAAGGAGACAGCCCTAAAAGCTGTTGCTGGTCTTCACCTTCCCGTGGTAGCCCACACACAGGAACAACAGCACTAGGGATAAGTGCTTTCCCAGAGATGTCATGTCTCATGGTGCTCGGTCTCGGCAGAGCCTGTTTCCGAAAAGGCAAACGACTGGCTCCTTCTCCCACAAGGAATGTGCCAGCCCTGAAAGCTGTTGCTGGTCTTCACCTTCCCTTGGTAGCCCACACACAGGAATAACAGCACTAGGGATCTGTGCTTTCCCAGAGATGTCATATCTCATGGTGCTCGTCCTCGGCAGAGCCTGTTTCCGAAAAGGCAAACGTCTGGCTATTCCTGCTACGAGGAATGTGCAAGCCCTGAAAGCTGTTGCTGGTCTTCACCTTCCCGTGGTAGCCCACACACAGGAACAACAGCACTAGGGATAAGTGCTTTCCCAGAGATGTCATATGTCATGGTGCTCGTTCTCGGCAGAGCCTGTTTCCGAAAAGACATACGACTGACTCCTTCTCCCACAAGGAATGTGCCAGCCCTGAAAGCTGTTGCTGGTCCTGACCTTCCCATAGTAGCCCATACACAGGAACAACAGTACTGGGGATCTGTGCTTTCCCACAAATGTCATGTGTCATGGTGCTCGGTCTCGGCAGAGCCTGTTTCCGAAAAGGCAAACGTCTGGCTATTCCTCCTACGAGGAAGGAGACAGCCCTGAAAGCTGTTGCTGGTGTTTACCTTCCCTTGGTGACCTACTGACAGGCACAACAGCACTGGGGATCTGTGCTTTCCCAGAGATGTCATACCTCATGGTGCTCGTTCTCGGCAGAGCCTGTTTCCGAAAAGACATACGACCGGCTCCTTCTCCCACAAGGAATGTGCCAGCCCTGAAAGCTGTTGCTGGTCCTGACCTTCCCATAGTAGCCCATACACAGGAACAACAGCACTGGGGATCTGTGCTTTCCCAGAGATGTCATATGTCATGGTGCTCGTTCTCGGCAGAGCCTGTTTCCGAAAAGACATACGACCGGCTCCTTCTCCCACAAGGAATGTGCCAGCCCTGAAAGCGGTTGCTGGTCTTCACCTTCCCTTGGTAGCCCACACACAGGAATAACAGCACTAGGGATCTGTGCTTTCCCAGAGATGTCATATCTCATGGTGCTCGTCCTCGGCAGAGCCTGTTTCCGAAAAGGCAAACGTCTGGCTATTCCTCCTACGAGGAAGGAGACAGCCCTGAAAGCTGTTGCTGGTCTTCACCTTCCCGTGGTAGCCCACACACAGGAACAACAGCACTAGGGATAAGTGCTTTCCCAGAGATGTCATATCTCATGGTGCTCGTTCACGACAGAGCCTGTTTCCGAAAAGACATACGACTGGCTCCTTCTCCCACAAGGAATGTGCCAGCCCTGAAAGCGGTTGCTGGTCTTCACCTTCCCGTGGTAGCCCACACACAGGAATAACAGCACTAGGGATCTGTGCTTTCCCAGAGATGTCATATCTCATGGTGCTCGTCCTCGGCAGAGCCTGTTTCCGAAAAGGCAAACGTCTGGCTATTCATCCTACGAGGAATGTGCAAGCCCTGAAAGCTGTTGCTGGTCTTCACCTTCCCGTGGTAGCCCACACACAGGAACAACAGCACTAGGGATAAGTGCTTTCCCAGAGATGTCATATCTCATGGTGCTCGTTCACGACAGAGCCTGTTTCCGAAAAGACATACGACTGGCTCCTTCTCCCACAAGGAATGTGCCAGCCCTGAAAGCTGTTGCTGGTCCTGACCTTCCCATAGTAGCCCATACACAGGAACAACAGTACTGGGGATCTGTGCTTTCCCACAAATGTCATGTGTCATGGTGCTCGGTCTCGGCAGAGCCTGTTTCCGAAAAGGCAAACGTCTGGCTATTCCTCCTACGAGGAAGGAGACAGCCCTGTAAGCTGTTGCTGGTGTTTACCTTCCCTTGGTGACCTACTCACAGGCACAACAACACTGGGGATCTGTGCTTTCCCAGAGATGTCATATCTCATGGTGCTCGTCCTCGGCAGAGCCTGTTTCTGAAAAGGCAAACGACTGGCTCCTTCTCCCACAAGGAATGTGCCAGCCCTGAAAGCTGTTGCTGGTGTTTACCTTCCCTTGGTAGCCCACACACAGGAATAACAGCACTAGGGATCTGTGCTTTCCCAGAGATGTCATATCTCATGGTGCTCGTCCTCGGCAGAGCCTGTTTCCGAAAAGGCAAACGTCTGGCTATTCCTCCTACGAGGAAGGAGACAGCCCTAAAAGCTGTTGCTGGTCTTCACCTTCCCGTGGTAGCCCACACACAGGAACAACAGCACTAGGGATAAGTGCTTTCCCAGAGATGTCATATCTCATGGTGCTTGTTCTCGGCAGAGCCTGTTTCCGAAAAAGCAAACGTCTGGCTATTCCTTTTACGAGGAATGTGCCAGCCCTGAAAGCTGTTGCTGGTGTTTACCTTCCCGTGGCGACATACTCACAATAGCAACAGCACTAGGGATAAGTGCTTTCCCAGAGATGTCATGTCTCATGGTGCTCGGTCTCGGCAGAGCCTGTTTCCGAAAAGGCAAACGACTGGCTCCTTCTCCCACAAGGAATGTGCCAGCCCTGAAAGCTGTTGCTGGTCTTCACCTTCCCTTGGCATCCTACTCACATGCACAACAGCACTGGGGATCTGTGCTTTCCCAGAGATGTCATATCTCATGGTGCTCGTCCTCGGCAGAGCCTGTTTCCGAAAAGACATACGACCGGCTCCTTCTCCCACAAGGAATGTGCCAGCCCTGAAAGCGGTTGCTGGTCTTCACCTTCCCTTGGTAGCCCACACACAGGAATAACAGCACTAGGGATAAGTGCTTTCCCAGAGATGTCATATCTCATGGTGCTCGTTCACGACAGAGCCTGTTTCCGAAAAGACATACGACTGGCTCCTTCTCCCACAAGGAATGTGCCAGCCCTGAAAGCGGTTGCTGGTCTTCACCTTCCCTTGGTAGCCCACACACAGGAATAACAGCACTAGGGATCTGTGCTTTCCCAGAGATGTCATATCTCATGGTGCTCGTCCTCGGCAGAGCCTGTTTCCGAAAAGGCAAACGTCTGGCTATTCATCCTACGAGGAATGTGCAAGCCCTGAAAGCTGTTGCTGGTCTTCACCTTCCCGTGGTAGCCCACACACAGGAACAACAGCACTAGGGATAAGTGCTTTCCCAGAGATGTCATATCTCATGGTGCTCGTTCACGACAGAGCCTGTTTCCGAAAAGACATACGACTGGCTCCTTCTCCCACAAGGAATGTGCCAGCCCTGAAAGCTGTTGCTGGTCCTGACCTTCCCATAGTAGCCCATACACAGGAACAACAGTACTGGGGATCTGTGCTTTCCCACAAATGTCATGTGTCATGGTGCTCGGTCTCGGCAGAGCCTGTTTCCGAAAAGGCAAACGTCTGGCTATTCCTCCTACGAGGAAGGAGCCAGCCCTGTAAGCTGTTGCTGGTGTTTACCTTCCCTTGGTGACCTACTCACAGGCACAACAGCACTGGGGATCTGTGCTTTCCCAGAGATGTCATATCTCATGGTGCTCGTTCTCGGCAGAGCCTGTTTCCGAAAAGACATACGACCGGCTCCTTCTCCCACAAGGAATGTGCCAGCCCTGAAAGCGGTTGCTGGTCTTCACCTTCCCTTGGTAGCCCACACACAGGAATAACAGCACTAGGGATCTGTGCTTTCCCAGAGATGTCATATCTCATGGTGCTCGTCCTCGGCAGAGCCTGTTTCCGAAAAGACATACGACTGGCTATTCCTCCTACGAGGAAGGAGACAGCCCTGAAAGCTGTTGCTGGTCTTCACCTTCCCGTGGTAGCCCACACACAGGAACAACAGCACTAGGGATAAGTGCTTACCCAGAGATGTCATATCTCATGGTGCTCGTTCACGACAGAGCCTGTTTCCGAAAAGACATACGACTGGCTCCTTCTCCCACAAGGAATGTGCCAGCCCTGAAAGCTGTTGCTGGTCCTGACCTTCCCATAGTAGCCCATACACAGGAACAACAGTACTGGGGATCTGTGCTTTCCCACAAATGTCATGTGTCATGGTGCTCGGTCTCGGCAGAGCCTGTTTCCGAAAAGGCAAACGTCTGGCTATTCCTCCTACGAGGAAGGAGACAGCCCTGTAAGCTGTTGCTGGTGTTTACCTTCCCTTGGTGACCTACTCACAGGCACAACAACACTGGGGATCTGTGCTTTCCCAGAGATGTCATATCTCATGGTGCTCGTCCTCGGCAGAGCCTGTTTCTGAAAAGGCAAACGACTGGCTCCTTCTCCCACAAGGAATGTGCCAGCCCTGAAAGCTGTTGCTGGTGTTTACCTTCCCTTGGTAGCCCACACACAGGAATAACAGCACTAGGGATCTGTGCTTTCCCAGAGATGTCATATCTCATGGTGCTCGTCCTCGGCAGAGCCTGTTTCCGAAAAGGCAAACGTCTGGCTATTCCTCCTACGAGGAAGGAGACAGCCCTAAAAGCTGTTGCTGGTCTTCACCTTCCCGTGGTAGCCCACACACAGGAACAACAGCACTAGGGATAAGTGCTTTCCCAGAGATGTCATATCTCATGGTGCTTGTTCTCGGCAGAGCCTGTTTCCGAAAAAGCAAACGTCTGGCTATTCCTTTTACGAGGAATGTGCCAGCCCTGAAAGCTGTTGCTGGTGTTTACCTTCCCGTGGCGACATACTCACAATAGCAACAGCACTAGGGATAAGTGCTTTCCCAGAGATGTCATGTCTCATGGTGCTCGGTCTCGGCAGAGCCTGTTTCCGAAAAGGCAAACGACTGGCTCCTTCTCCCACAAGGAATGTGCCAGCCCTGAAAGCTGTTGCTGGTCTTCACCTTCCCTTGGCATCCTACTCACATGCACAACAGCACTGGGGATCTGTGCTTTCCCAGAGATGTCATATCTCATGGTGCTCGTCCTCGGCAGAGCCTGTTTCCGAAAAGACATACGACCGGCTCCTTCTCCCACAAGGAATGTGCCAGCCCTGAAAGCGGTTGCTGGTCTTCACCTTCCCTTGGTAGCCCACACACAGGAATAACAGCACTAGGGATAAGTGCTTTCCCAGAGATGTCATATCTCATGGTGCTCGTTCACGACAGAGCCTGTTTCCGAAAAGACATACGACTGGCTCCTTCTCCCACAAGGAATGTGCCAGCCCTGAAAGCGGTTGCTGGTCTTCACCTTCCCTTGGTAGCCCACACACAGGAATAACAGCACTAGGGATCTGTGCTTTCCCAGAGATGTCATATCTCATGGTGCTCGTCCTCGGCAGAGCCTGTTTCCGAAAAGGCAAACGTCTGGCTATTCATCCTACGAGGAATGTGCAAGCCCTGAAAGCTGTTGCTGGTCTTCACCTTCCCGTGGTAGCCCACACACAGGAACAACAGCACTAGGGATAAGTGCTTTCCCAGAGATGTCATATCTCATGGTGCTCGTTCACGACAGAGCCTGTTTCCGAAAAGACATACGACTGGCTCCTTCTCCCACAAGGAATGTGCCAGCCCTGAAAGCTGTTGCTGGTCCTGACCTTCCCATAGTAGCCCATACACAGGAACAACAGTACTGGGGATCTGTGCTTTCCCACAAATGTCATGTGTCATGGTGCTCGGTCTCGGCAGAGCCTGTTTCCGAAAAGGCAAACGTCTGGCTATTCCTCCTACGAGGAAGGAGCCAGCCCTGTAAGCTGTTGCTGGTGTTTACCTTCCCTTGGTGACCTACTCACAGGCACAACAGCACTGGGGATCTGTGCTTTCCCAGAGATGTCATATCTCATGGTGCTCGTTCTCGGCAGAGCCTGTTTCCGAAAAGACATACGACCGGCTCCTTCTCCCACAAGGAATGTGCCAGCCCTGAAAGCGGTTGCTGGTCTTCACCTTCCCTTGGTAGCCCACACACAGGAATAACAGCACTAGGGATCTGTGCTTTCCCAGAGATGTCATATCTCATGGTGCTCGTCCTCGGCAGAGCCTGTTTCCGAAAAGACATACGACTGGCTATTCCTCCTACGAGGAAGGAGACAGCCCTGAAAGCTGTTGCTGGTCTTCACCTTCCCGTGGTAGCCCACACACAGGAACAACAGCACTAGGGATAAGTGCTTACCCAGAGATGTCATATCTCATGGTGCTCGTTCACGACAGAGCCTGTTTCCGAAAAGACATACGACTGGCTCCTTCTCCCACAAGGAATGTGCCAGCCCTGAAAGCTGTTGCTGGTCCTGACCTTCCCATAGTAGCCCATACACAGGAACAACAGTACTGGGGATCTGTGCTTTCCCACAAATGTCATGTGTCATGGTGCTCGGTCTCGGCAGAGCCTGTTTCCGAAAAGGCAAACGTCTGGCTATTCCTCCTACGAGGAAGGAGACAGCCCTGTAAGCTGTTGCTGGTGTTTACCTTCCCTTGGTGACCTACTCACAGGCACAACAACACTGGGGATCTGTGCTTTCCCAGAGATGTCATATCTCATGGTGCTCGTCCTCGGCAGAGCCTGTTTCTGAAAAGGCAAACGACTGGCTCCTTCTCCCACAAGGAATGTGCCAGCCCTGAAAGCTGTTGCTGGTGTTTACCTTCCCTTGGTAGCCCACACACAGGAATAACAGCACTAGGGATCTGTGCTTTCCCAGAGATGTCATATCTCATGGTGCTCGTCCTCGGCAGAGCCTGTTTCCGAAAAGGCAAACGTCTGGCTATTCCTCCTACGAGGAAGGAGACAGCCCTAAAAGCTGTTGCTGGTCTTCACCTTCCCGTGGTAGCCCACACACAGGAACAACAGCACTAGGGATAAGTGCTTTCCCAGAGATGTCATATCTCATGGTGCTTGTTCTCGGCAGAGCCTGTTTCCGAAAAAGCAAACGTCTGGCTATTCCTTTTACGAGGAATGTGCCAGCCCTGAAAGCTGTTGCTGGTGTTTACCTTCCCGTGGCGACATACTCACAATAGCAACAGCACTAGGGATAAGTGCTTTCCCAGAGATGTCATGTCTCATGGTGCTCGGTCTCGGCAGAGCCTGTTTCCGAAAAGGCAAACGACTGGCTCCTTCTCCCACAAGGAATGTGCCAGCCCTGAAAGCTGTTGCTGGTCTTCACCTTCCCTTGGCATCCTACTCACATGCACAACAGCACTGGGGATCTGTGCTTTCCCAGAGATGTCATATCTCATGGTGCTCGTTCTCGGCAGAGCCTGTTTCCGAAAAGACATACGACCGGCTCCTTCTCCCACAAGGAATGTGCCAGCCCTGAAAGCGGTTGCTGGTCTTCACCTTCCCTTGGTAGCCCACACACAGGAATAACAGCACTAGGGATAAGTGCTTTCCCAGAGATGTCATATCTCATGGTGCTCGTTCACGACAGAGCCTGTTTCCGAAAAGACATACGACTGGCTCCTTCTCCCACAAGGAATGTGCCAGCCCTGAAAGCGGTTGCTGGTCTTCACCTTCCCTTGGTAGCCCACACACAGGAATAACAGCACTAGGGATCTGTGCTTTCCCAGAGATGTCATATCTCATGGTGCTCGTCCTCGGCAGAGCCTGTTTCCGAAAAGGCAAACGTCTGGCTATTCATCCTACGAGGAATGTGCAAGCCCTGAAAGCTGTTGCTGGTCTTCACCTTCCCGTGGTAGCCCACACACAGGAACAACAGCACTAGGGATAAGTGCTTTCCCAGAGATGTCATATCTCATGGTGCTCGTTCACGACAGAGCCTGTTTCCGAAAAGACATACGACTGGCTCCTTCTCCCACAAGGAATGTGCCAGCCCTGAAAGCTGTTGCTGGTCCTGACCTTCCCATAGTAGCCCATACACAGGAACAACAGTACTGGGGATCTGTGCTTTCCCACAAATGTCATGTGTCATGGTGCTCGGTCTCGGCAGAGCCTGTTTCCGAAAAGGCAAACGTCTGGCTATTCCTCCTACGAGGAAGGAGACAGCCCTGTAAGCTGTTGCTGGTGTTTACCTTCCCTTGGTGACCTACTCACAGGCACAACAGCACTGGGGATCTGTGCTTTCCCAGAGATGTCATATCTCATGGTGCTCGTTCTCGGCAGAGCCTGTTTCCGAAAAGACATACGACCGGCTCCTTCTCCCACAAGGAATGTGCCAGCCCTGAAAGCGGTTGCTGGTCTTCACCTTCCCTTGGTAGCCCACACACAGGAATAACAGCACTAGGGATCTGTGCTTTCCCAGAGATGTCATATCTCATGGTGCTCGTCCTCGGCAGAGCCTGTTTCCGAAAAGACATACGACTGGCTATTCCTCCTACGAGGAAGGAGACAGCCCTGAAAGCTGTTGCTGGTCTTCACCTTCCCGTGGTAGCCCACACACAGGAACAACAGCACTAGGGATAAGTGCTTACCCAGAGATGTCATATCTCATGGTGCTCGTTCACGACAGAGCCTGTTTCCGAAAAGACATACGACTGGCTCCTTCTCCCACAAGGAATGTGCCAGCCCTGAAAGCTGTTGCTGGTCCTGACCTTCCCATAGTAGCCCATACACAGGAACAACAGTACTGGGGATCTGTGCTTTCCCACAAATGTCATGTGTCATGGTGCTCGGTCTCGGCAGAGCCTGTTTCCGAAAAGGCAAACGTCTGGCTATTCCTCCTACGAGGAAGGAGACAGCCCTGTAAGCTGTTGCTGGTGTTTACCTTCCCTTGGTGACCTACTCACAGGCACAACAACACTGGGGATCTGTGCTTTCCCAGAGATGTCATATCTCAT
The DNA here is from genome assembly GCF_964188355.1 of Buteo buteo. NCBI lineage: Eukaryota > Metazoa > Chordata > Aves > Accipitriformes > Accipitridae > Buteo > Buteo buteo. Next base: position 11,651,589 of record NC_134188.1, read on the forward strand.
GGTGCTCGTCCTCGGCAGAGCCTGTTTCTGAAAAGGCAAACGACTGGCTCCTTCTCCCACAAGGAATGTGCCAGCCCTGAAAGCTGTTGCTGGTGTTTACCTTCCCTTGGTAGCCCACACACAGGAATAACAGCACTAGGGATCTGTGCTTTCCCAGAGATGTCATATCTCATGGTGCTCGTCCTCGGCAGAGCCTGTTTCCGAAAAGGCAAACGTCTGGCTATTCCTCCTACGAGGAAGGAGACAGCCCTAAAAGCTGTTGCTGGTCTTCACCTTCCCGTGGTAGCCCACACACAGGAACAACAGCACTAGGGATAAGTGCTTTCCCAGAGATGTCATATCTCATGGTGCTTGTTCTCGGCAGAGCCTGTTTCCGAAAAAGCAAACGTCTGGCTATTCCTTTTACGAGGAATGTGCCAGCCCTGAAAGCTGTTGCTGGTGTTTACCTTCCCGTGGCGACATACTCACAATAGCAACAGCACTAGGGATAAGTGCTTTCCCAGAGATGTCATGTCTCATGGTGCTCGGTCTCGGCAGAGCCTGTTTCCGAAAAGGCAAACGACTGGCTCCTTCTCCCACAAGGAATGTGCCAGCCCTGAAAGCTGTTGCTGGTCTTCACCTTCCCTTGGCATCCTACTCACATGCACAACAGCACTGGGGATCTGTGCTTTCCCAGAGATGTCATATCTCATGGTGCTCGTTCTCGGCAGAGCCTGTTTCCGAAAAGACATACGACCGGCTCCTTCTCCCACAAGGAATGTGCCAGCCCTGAAAGCGGTTGCTGGTCTTCACCTTCCCTTGGTAGCCCACACACAGGAATAACAGCACTAGGGATAAGTGCTTTCCCAGAGATGTCATATCTCATGGTGCTCGTTCACGACATTTCCTGTTTCCGAAAAGACATACGACTGGCTCCTTCTCCCACAAGGAATGTGCCAGCCCTGAAAGCGGTTGCTGGTCTTCACCTTCCCTTGGTAGCCCACACACAGGAATAACAGCACTAGGGATCTGTGCTTTCCCAGAGATGTCATATCTCATGGTGCTCGTCCTCGGCAGAGCCTGTTTCCGAAAAGGCAAACGTCTGGCTATTCATCCTACGAGGAATGTGCAAGCCCTGAAAGCTGTTGCTGGTCTTCACCTTCCCGTGGTAGCCCACACACAGGAACAACAGCACTAGGGATAAGTGCTTTCCCAGAGATGTCATATCTCATGGTGCTCGTTCACGACAGAGCCTGTTTCCGAAAAGACATACGACTGGCTCCTTCTCCCACAAGGAATGTGCCAGCCCTGAAAGCTGTTGCTGGTCCTGACCTTCCCATAGTAGCCCATACACAGGAACAACAGTACTGGGGATCTGTGCTTTCCCACAAATGTCATGTGTCATGGTGCTCGTCCTCGGCAGAGCCTGTTTCCGAAAAGGCAAACGTCTGGCTATTCATCCTACGAGGAATGTGCAAGCCCTGAAAGCTGTTGCTGGTCTTCACCTTCCCGTGGTAGCCCACACACAGGAACAACAGCACTAGGGATAAGTGCTTTCCCAGAGATGTCATATCTCATGGTGCTCGTTCACGACAGAGCCTGTTTCCGAAAAGACATACGACTGGCTCCTTCTCCCACAAGGAATGTGCCAGCCCTGAAAGCTGTTGCTGGTCCTGACCTTCCCATAGTAGCCCATACACAGGAACAACAGTACTGGGGATCTGTGCTTTCCCACAAATGTCATGTGTCATGGTGCTCGGTCTCGGCAGAGCCTGTTTCCGAAAAGGCAAACGTCTGGCTATTCCTCCTACGAGGAAGGAGACAGCCCTGTAAGCTGTTGCTGGTGTTTACCTTCCCTTGGTGACCTACTCACAGGCACAACAGCACTGGGGATCTGTGCTTTCCCAGAGATGTCATATCTCATGGTGCTCGTTCTCGGCAGAGCCTGTTTCCGAAAAGACATACGACCGGCTCCTTCTCCCACAAGGAATGTGCCAGCCCTGAAAGCGGTTGCTGGTCTTCACCTTCCCTTGGTAGCCCACACACAGGAATAACAGCACTAGGGATCTGTGCTTTCCCAGAGATGTCATATCTCATGGTGCTCGTCCTCGGCAGAGCCTGTTTCCGAAAAGACATACGACTGGCTATTCCTCCTACGAGGAAGGAGACAGCCCTGAAAGCTGTTGCTGGTCTTCACCTTCCCGTGGTAGCCCACACACAGGAACAACAGCACTAGGGATAAGTGCTTACCCAGAGATGTCATATCTCATGGTGCTCGTTCACGACAGAGCCTGTTTCCGAAAAGACATACGACTGGCTCCTTCTCCCACAAGGAATGTGCCAGCCCTGAAAGCTGTTGCTGGTCCTGACCTTCCCATAGTAGCCCATACACAGGAACAACAGTACTGGGGATCTGTGCTTTCCCACAAATGTCATGTGTCATGGTGCTCGGTCTCGGCAGAGCCTGTTTCCGAAAAGGCAAACGTCTGGCTATTCCTCCTACGAGGAAGGAGACAGCCCTGTAAGCTGTTGCTGGTGTTTACCTTCCCTTGGTGACCTACTCACAGGCACAACAACACTGGGGATCTGTGCTTTCCCAGAGATGTCATATCTCATGGTGCTCGTCCTCGGCAGAGCCTGTTTCTGAAAAGGCAAACGACTGGCTCCTTCTCCCACAAGGAATGTGCCAGCCCTGAAAGCTGTTGCTGGTGTTTACCTTCCCTTGGTAGCCCACACACAGGAATAACAGCACTAGGGATCTGTGCTTTCCCAGAGATGTCATATCTCATGGTGCTCGTCCTCGGCAGAGCCTGTTTCCGAAAAGGCAAACGTCTGGCTATTCCTCCTACGAGGAAGGAGACAGCCCTAAAAGCTGTTGCTGGTCTTCACCTTCCCGTGGTAGCCCACACACAGGAACAACAGCACTAGGGATAAGTGCTTTCCCAGAGATGTCATATCTCATGGTGCTTGTTCTCGGCAGAGCCTGTTTCCGAAAAAGCAAACGTCTGGCTATTCCTTTTACGAGGAATGTGCCAGCCCTGAAAGCTGTTGCTGGTGTTTACCTTCCCGTGGCGACATACTCACAATAGCAACAGCACTAGGGATAAGTGCTTTCCCAGAGATGTCATGTCTCATGGTGCTCGGTCTCGGCAGAGCCTGTTTCCGAAAAGGCAAACGACTGGCTCCTTCTCCCACAAGGAATGTGCCAGCCCTGAAAGCTGTTGCTGGTCTTCACCTTCCCTTGGCATCCTACTCACATGCACAACAGCACTGGGGATCTGTGCTTTCCCAGAGATGTCATATCTCATGGTGCTCGTTCTCGGCAGAGCCTGTTTCCGAAAAGACATACGACCGGCTCCTTCTCCCACAAGGAATGTGCCAGCCCTGAAAGCGGTTGCTGGTCTTCACCTTCCCTTGGTAGCCCACACACAGGAATAACAGCACTAGGGATAAGTGCTTTCCCAGAGATGTCATATCTCATGGTGCTCGTTCACGACATTTCCTGTTTCCGAAAAGACATACGACTGGCTCCTTCTCCCACAAGGAATGTGCCAGCCCTGAAAGCGGTTGCTGGTCTTCACCTTCCCTTGGTAGCCCACACACAGGAATAACAGCACTAGGGATCTGTGCTTTCCCAGAGATGTCATATCTCATGGTGCTCGTCCTCGGCAGAGCCTGTTTCCGAAAAGGCAAACGTCTGGCTATTCATCCTACGAGGAATGTGCAAGCCCTGAAAGCTGTTGCTGGTCTTCACCTTCCCGTGGTAGCCCACACACAGGAACAACAGCACTAGGGATAAGTGCTTTCCCAGAGATGTCATATCTCATGGTGCTCGTTCACGACAGAGCCTGTTTCCGAAAAGACATACGACTGGCTCCTTCTCCCACAAGGAATGTGCCAGCCCTGAAAGCTGTTGCTGGTCCTGACCTTCCCATAGTAGCCCATACACAGGAACAACAGTACTGGGGATCTGTGCTTTCCCACAAATGTCATGTGTCATGGTGCTCGGTCTCGGCAGAGCCTGTTTCCGAAAAGGCAAACGTCTGGCTATTCCTCCTACGAGGAAGGAGACAGCCCTGTAAGCTGTTGCTGGTGTTTACCTTCCCTTGGTGACCTACTCACAGGCACAACAGCACTGGGGATCTGTGCTTTCCCAGAGATGTCATATCTCATGGTGCTCGTTCTCGGCAGAGCCTGTTTCCGAAAAGACATACGACCGGCTCCTTCTCCCACAAGGAATGTGCCAGCCCTGAAAGCGGTTGCTGGTCTTCACCTTCCCTTGGTAGCCCACACACAGGAATAACAGCACTAGGGATCTGTGCTTTCCCAGAGATGTCATATCTCATGGTGCTCGTCCTCGGCAGAGCCTGTTTCCGAAAAGACATACGACTGGCTATTCCTCCTACGAGGAAGGAGACAGCCCTGAAAGCTGTTGCTGGTCTTCACCTTCCCGTGGTAGCCCACACACAGGAACAACAGCACTAGGGATAAGTGCTTACCCAGAGATGTCATATCTCATGGTGCTCGTTCACGACAGAGCCTGTTTCCGAAAAGACATACGACTGGCTCCTTCTCCCACAAGGAATGTGCCAGCCCTGAAAGCTGTTGCTGGTGTTTACCTTCCCTTGGTAGCCCACACACAGGAATAACAGCACTAGGGATCTGTGCTTTCCCAGAGATGTCATATCTCATGGTGCTCGTCCTCGGCAGAGCCTGTTTCCGAAAAGGCAAACGTCTGGCTATTCCTCCTACGAGGAAGGAGACAGCCCTAAAAGCTGTTGCTGGTCTTCACCTTCCCGTGGTAGCCCACACACAGGAACAACAGCACTAGGGATAAGTGCTTTCCCAGAGATGTCATATCTCATGGTGCTTGTTCTCGGCAGAGCCTGTTTCCGAAAAAGCAAACGTCTGGCTATTCCTTTTACGAGGAATGTGCCAGCCCTGAAAGCTGTTGCTGGTGTTTACCTTCCCGTGGCGACATACTCACAATAGCAACAGCACTAGGGATAAGTGCTTTCCCAGAGATGTCATGTCTCATGGTGCTCGGTCTCGGCAGAGCCTGTTTCCGAAAAGGCAAACGACTGGCTCCTTCTCCCACAAGGAATGTGCCAGCCCTGAAAGCTGTTGCTGGTCTTCACCTTCCCTTGGCATCCTACTCACATGCACAACAGCACTGGGGATCTGTGCTTTCCCAGAGATGTCATATCTCATGGTGCTCGTTCTCGGCAGAGCCTGTTTCCGAAAAGACATACGACCGGCTCCTTCTCCCACAAGGAATGTGCCAGCCCTGAAAGCGGTTGCTGGTCTTCACCTTCCCTTGGTAGCCCACACACAGGAATAACAGCACTAGGGATAAGTGCTTTCCCAGAGATGTCATATCTCATGGTGCTCGTTCACGACAGAGCCTGTTTCCGAAAAGGCAAACGTCTGGCTATTCATCCTACGAGGAATGTGCAAGCCCTGAAAGCTGTTGCTGGTCTTCACCTTCCCGTGGTAGCCCACACACAGGAACAACAGCACTAGGGATAAGTGCTTTCCCAGAGATGTCATATCTCATGGTGCTCGTTCACGACAGAGCCTGTTTCCGAAAAGACATACGACTGACTCCTTCTCCCACAAGGAATGTGCCAGCCCTGAAAGCTGTTGCTGGTCCTGACCTTCCCATAGTAGCCCATACACAGGAACAACAGTACTGGGGATCTGTGCTTTCCCACAAATGTCATGTGTCATGGTGCTCGGTCTCGGCAGAGCCTGTTTCCGAAAAGGCAAACGTCTGGCTATTCCTCCTACGAGGAAGGAGACAGCCCTGTAAGCTGTTGCTGGTGTTTACCTTCCCTTGGTGACCTACTCACAGGCACAACAGCACTGGGGATCTGTGCTTTCCCAGAGATGTCATATCTCATGGTGCTCGTTCTCGGCAGAGCCTGTTTCCGAAAAGACATACGACCGGCTCCTTCTCCCACAAGGAATGTGCCAGCCCTGAAAGCGGTTGCTGGTCTTCACCTTCCCTTGGTAGCCCACACACAGGAATAACAGCACTAGGGATCTGTGCTTTCCCAGAGATGTCATATCTCATGGTGCTCGTCCTCGGCAGAGCCTGTTTCCGAAAAGACATACGACTGGCTATTCCTCCTACGAGGAAGGAGACAGCCCTGAAAGCTGTTGCTGGTCTTCACCTTCCCGTGGTAGCCCACACACAGGAACAACAGCACTAGGGATAAGTGCTTACCCAGAGATGTCATATCTCATGGTGCTCGTTCACGACAGAGCCTGTTTCCGAAAAGACATACGACTGGCTCCTTCTCCCACAAGGAATGTGCCAGCCCTGAAAGCTGTTGCTGGTCCTGACCTTCCCATAGTAGCCCATACACAGGAACAACAGTACTGGGGATCTGTGCTTTCCCACAAATGTCATGTGTCATGGTGCTCGGTCTCGGCAGAGCCTGTTTCCGAAAAGGCAAACGTCTGGCTATTCCTCCTACGAGGAAGGAGACAGCCCTGTAAGCTGTTGCTGGTGTTTACCTTCCCTTGGTGACCTACTGACAGGCACAACAACACTGGGGATCTGTGCTTTCCCAGAGATGTCATATCTCATGGTGCTCGTCCTCGGCAGAGCCTGTTTCTGAAAAGGCAAACGACTGGCTCCTTCTCCCACAAGGAATGTGCCAGCCCTGAAAGATGTTGCTGGTGTTTACCTTCCCTTGGTAGCCCACACACAGGAATAACAGCACTAGGGATCTGTGCTTTCCCAGAGATGTCATATCTCATGGTGCTCGTCCTCGGCAGAGCCTGTTTCCGAAAAGGCAAACGTCTGGCTATTCCTCCTACGAGGAAGGAGACAGCCCTAAAAGCTGTTGCTGGTCTTCACCTTCCCGTGGTAGCCCACACACAGGAACAACAGCACTAGGGATAAGTGCTTTCCCAGAGATGTCATATCTCATGGTGCTTGTTCTCGGCAGAGCCTGTTTCCGAAAAAGCAAACGTCTGGCTATTCCTTTTACGAGGAATGTGCCAGCCCTGAAAGCTGTTGCTGGTGTTTACCTTCCCGTGGCGACATACTCACAATAGCAACAGCACTAGGGATAAGTGCTTTCCCAGAGATGTCATGTCTCATGGTGCTCGGTCTCGGCAGAGCCTGTTTCCGAAAAGGCAAACGGATGGCTCCTTCTCCCACAAGGAATGTGCCAGCCCTGAAAGCTGTTGCTGGTCTTCACCTTCCCTTGGCATCCTACTCACATGCACAACAGCACTGGGGATCTGTGCTTTCCCAGAGATGTCATATCTCATGGTGCTCGTTCTCGGCAGAGCCTGTTTCCGAAAAGACATACGACCGGCTCCTTCTCCCACAAGGAATGTGCCAGCCCTGAAAGCGGTTGCTGGTCTTCACCTTCCCTTGGTAGCCCACACACAGGAATAACAGCACTAGGGATAAGTGCTTTCCCAGAGATGTCATATCTCATGGTGCTCGTTCACGACAGAGCCTGTTTCCGAAAAGACATACGACTGGCTCCTTCTCCCACAAGGAATGTGCCAGCCCTGAAAGCGGTTGCTGGTCTTCACCTTCCCTTGGTAGCCCACACACAGGAATAACAGCACTAGGGATCTGTGCTTTCCCAGAGATGTCATATCTCATGGTGCTCGTCCTCGGCAGAGCCTGTTTCCGAAAAGGCAAACGTCTGGCTATTCATCCTACGAGGAATGTGCAAGCCCTGAAAGCTGTTGCTGGTCTTCACCTTCCCGTGGTAGCCCACACACAGGAACAACAGCACTAGGGATAAGTGCTTTCCCAGAGATGTCATATCTCATGGTGCTCGGTCTCGGCAGAGCCTGTTTCCGAAAAGGCAAACGTCTGGCTATTCCTCCTACGAGGAAGGAGACAGCCCTGTAAGCTGTTGCTGGTGTTTACCTTCCCTTGGTGACCTACTCACAGGCACAACAGCACTGGGGATCTGTGCTTTCCCAGAGATGTCATATCTCATGGTGCTCGTTCTCGGCAGAGCCTGTTTCCGAAAAGACATACGACCGGCTCCTTCTCCCACAAGGAATGTGCCAGCCCTGAAAGCGGTTGCTGGTCTTCACCTTCCCTTGGTAGCCCACACACAGGAATAACAGCACTAGGGATCTGTGCTTTCCCAGAGATGTCATATCTCATGGTGCTCGTCCTCGGCAGAGCCTGTTTCCGAAAAGACATACGACTGGCTATTCCTCCTACGAGGAAGGAGACAGCCCTGAAAGCTGTTGCTGGTCTTCACCTTCCCGTGGTAGCCCACACACAGGAACAACAGCACTAGGGATAAGTGCTTACCCAGAGATGTCATATCTCATGGTGCTCGTTCACGACAGAGCCTGTTTCCGAAAAGACATACGACTGGCTCCTTCTCCCACAAGGAATGTGCCAGCCCTGAAAGCTGTTGCTGGTCCTGACCTTCCCATAGTAGCCCATACACAGGAACAACAGCACTGGGGATCTGTGCTTTCCCAGAGATGTCATATGTCATGGTGCTCGTTCTCGGCAGAGCCTGTTTCCGAAAAGACATACGACCGGCTCCTTCTCCCACAAGGAATGTGCCAGCCCTGAAAGCGGTTGCTGGTCTTCACCTTCCCTTGGTAGCCCACACACAGGAATAACAGCACTAGGGATCTGTGCTTTCCCAGAGATGTCATATCTCATGGTGCTCGTCCTCGGCAGAGCCTGTTTCCGAAAAGGCAAACGTCTGGCTATTCCTCCTACGAGGAAGGAGACAGCCCTGAAAGCTGTTGCTGGTCTTCACCTTCCCGTGGTAGCCCACACACAGGAACAACAGCACTAGGGATAAGTGCTTTCCCAGAGATGTCATATCTCATGGTGCTCGTTCACGACAGAGCCTGTTTCCGAAAAGACATACGACTGGCTCCTTCTCCCACAAGGAATGTGCCAGCCCTGAAAGCGGTTGCTGGTCTTCACCTTCCCGTGGTAGCCCACACACAGGAATAACAGCACTAGGGATCTGTGCTTTCCCAGAGATGTCATATCTCATGGTGCTCGTCCTCGGCAGAGCCTGTTTCCGAAAAGGCAAACGTCTGGCTATTCATCCTACGAGGAATGTGCAAGCCCTGAAAGCTGTTGCTGGTCTTCACCTTCCCGTGGTAGCCCACACACAGGAACAACAGCACTAGGGATAAGTGCTTTCCCAGAGATGTCATATCTCATGGTGCTCGTTCACGACAGAGCCTGTTTCCGAAAAGACATACGACTGGCTCCTTCTCCCACAAGGAATGTGCCAGCCCTGAAAGCTGTTGCTGGTCCTGACCTTCCCATAGTAGCCCATACACAGGAACAACAGTACTGGGGATCTGTGCTTTCCCACAAATGTCATGTGTCATGGTGCTCGGTCTCGGCAGAGCCTGTTTCCGAAAAGGCAAACGTCTGGCTATTCCTCCTACGAGGAAGGAGACAGCCCTGTAAGCTGTTGCTGGTGTTTACCTTCCCTTGGTGACCTACTCACAGGCACAACAACACTGGGGATCTGTGCTTTCCCAGAGATGTCATATCTCATGGTGCTCGTCCTCGGCAGAGCCTGTTTCTGAAAAGGCAAACGACTGGCTCCTTCTCCCACAAGGAATGTGCCAGCACTGAAAGCTGTTGCTGGTGTTTACCTTCCCTTGGTAGCCCACACACAGGAATAACAGCACTAGGGATCTGTGCTTTCCCAGAGATGTCATATCTCATGGTGCTCGTCCTCGGCAGAGCCTGTTTCCGAAAAGGCAAACGTCTGGCTATTCCTCCTACGAGGAAGGAGACAGCCCTAAAAGCTGTTGCTGGTCTTCACCTTCCCGTGGTAGCCCACACACAGGAACAACAGCACTAGGGATAAGTGCTTTCCCAGAGATGTCATATCTCATGGTGCTTGTTCTCGGCAGAGCCTGTTTCCGAAAAAGCAAACGTCTGGCTATTCCTTTTACGAGGAATGTGCCAGCCCTGAAAGCTGTTGCTGGTGTTTACCTTCCCGTGGCGACATACTCACAATAGCAACAGCACTAGGGATAAGTGCTTTCCCAGAGATGTCATGTCTCATGGTGCTCGGTCTCGGCAGAGCCTGTTTCCGAAAAGGCAAACGACTGGCTCCTTCTCCCACAAGGAATGTGCCAGCCCTGAAAGCTGTTGCTGGTCTTCACCTTCCCTTGGCATCCTACTCACATGCACAACAGCACTGGGGATCTGTGCTTTCCCAGAGATGTCATATCTCATGGTGCTCGTCCTCGGCAGAGCCTGTTTCCGAAAAGACATACGACCGGCTCCTTCTCCCACAAGGAATGTGCCAGCCCTGAAAGCGGTTGCTGGTCTTCACCTTCCCTTGGTAGCCCACACACAGGAATAACAGCACTAGGGATAAGTGCTTTCCCAGAGATGTCATATCTCATGGTGCTCGTTCACGACAGAGCCTGTTTCCGAAAAGACATACGACTGGCTCCTTCTCCCACAAGGAATGTGCCAGCCCTGAAAGCGGTTGCTGGTCTTCACCTTCCCTTGGTAGCCCACACACAGGAATAACAGCACTAGGGATCTGTGCTTTCCCAGAGATGTCATATCTCATGGTGCTCGTCCTCGGCAGAGCCTGTTTCCGAAAAGGCAAACGTCTGGCTATTCATCCTACGAGGAATGTGCAAGCCCTGAAAGCTGTTGCTGGTCTTCACCTTCCCGTGGTAGCCCACACACAGGAACAACAGCACTAGGGATAAGTGCTTTCCCAGAGATGTCATATCTCATGGTGCTCGTTCACGACAGAGCCTGTTTCCGAAAAGACATACGACTGGCTCCTTCTCCCACAAGGAATGTGCCAGCCCTGAAAGCTGTTGCTGGTCCTGACCTTCCCATAGTAGCCCATACACAGGAACAACAGTACTGGGGATCTGTGCTTTCCCACAAATGTCATGTGTCATGGTGCTCGGTCTCGGCAGAGCCTGTTTCCGAAAAGGCAAACGTCTGGCTATTCCTCCTACGAGGAAGGAGCCAGCCCTGTAAGCTGTTGCTGGTGTTTACCTTCCCTTGGTGACCTACTCACAGGCACAACAGCACTGGGGATCTGTGCTTTCCCAGAGATGTCATATCTCATGGTGCTCGTTCTCGGCAGAGCCTGTTTCCGAAAAGACATACGACCGGCTCCTTCTCCCACAAGGAATGTGCCAGCCCTGAAAGCGGTTGCTGGTCTTCACCTTCCCTTGGTAGCCCACACACAGGAATAACAGCACTAGGGATCTGTGCTTTCCCAGAGATGTCATATCTCATGGTGCTCGTCCTCGGCAGAGCCTGTTTCCGAAAAGACATACGACTGGCTATTCCTCCTACGAGGAAGGAGACAGCCCTGAAAGCTGTTGCTGGTCTTCACCTTCCCGTGGTAGCCCACACACAGGAACAACAGCACTAGGGATAAGTGCTTACCCAGAGATGTCATATCTCATGGTGCTCGTTCACGACAGAGCCTGTTTCCGAAAAGACATACGACTGGCTCCTTCTCCCACAAGGAATGTGCCAGCCCTGAAAGCTGTTGCTGGTCCTGACCTTCCCATAGTAGCCCATACACAGGAACAACAGTACTGGGGATCTGTGCTTTCCCACAAATGTCATGTGTCATGGTGCTCGGTCTCGGCAGAGCCTGTTTCCGAAAAGGCAAACGTCTGGCTATTCCTCCTACGAGGAAGGAGACAGCCCTGTAAGCTGTTGCTGGTGTTTACCTTCCCTTGGTGACCTACTCACAGGCACAACAACACTGGGGATCTGTGCTTTCCCAGAGATGTCATATCTCATGGTGCTCGTCCTCGGCAGAGCCTGTTTCTGAAAAGGCAAACGACTGGCTCCTTCTCCCACAAGGAATGTGCCAGCCCTGAAAGCTGTTGCTGGTGTTTACCTTCCCTTGGTAGCCCACACACAGGAATAACAGCACTAGGGATCTGTGCTTTCCCAGAGATGTCATATCTCATGGTGCTCGTCCTCGGCAGAGCCTGTTTCCGAAAAGGCAAACGTCTGGCTATTCCTCCTACGAGGAAGGAGACAGCCCTAAAAGCTGTTGCTGGTCTTCACCTTCCCGTGGTAGCCCACACACAGGAACAACAGCACTAGGGATAAGTGCTTTCCCAGAGATGTCATATCTCATGGTGCTTGTTCTCGGCAGAGCCTGTTTCCGAAAAAGCAAACGTCTGGCTATTCCTTTTACGAGGAATGTGCCAGCCCTGAAAGCTGTTGCTGGTGTTTACCTTCCCGTGGCGACATACTCACAATAGCAACAGCACTAGGGATAAGTGCTTTCCCAGAGATGTCATGTCTCATGGTGCTCGGTCTCGGCAGAGCCTGTTTCCGAAAAGGCAAACGACTGGCTCCTTCTCCCACAAGGAATGTGCCAGCCCTGAAAGCTGTTGCTGGTCTTCACCTTCCCTTGGCATCCTACTCACATGCACAACAGCACTGGGGATCTGTGCTTTCCCAGAGATGTCATATCTCATGGTGCTCGTTCTCGGCAGAGCCTGTTTCCGAAAAGACATACGACCGGCTCCTTCTCCCACAAGGAATGTGCCAGCCCTGAAAGCGGTTGCTGGTCTTCACCTTCCCTTGGTAGCCCACACACAGGAATAACAGCACTAGGGATAAGTGCTTTCCCAGAGATGTCATATCTCATGGTGCTCGTTCACGACAGAGCCTGTTTCCGAAAACACATACGACTGGCTCCTTCTCCCACAAGGAATGTGCCAGCCCTGAAAGCGGTTGCTGGTCTTCACCTTCCCTTGGTAGCCCACACACAGGAATAACAGCACTAGGGATCTGTGCTTTCCCAGAGATGTCATATCTCATGGTGCTCGTCCTCGGCAGAGCCTGTTTCCGAAAAGGCAAACGTCTGGCTATTCATCCTACGAGGAATGTGCAAGCCCTGAAAGCTGTTGCTGGTCTTCACCTTCCCGTGGTAGCCCACACACAGGAACAACAGCACTAGGGATAAGTGCTTTCCCAGAGATGTCATATCTCATGGTGCTCGTTCACGACAGAGCCTGTTTCCGAAAAGACATACGACTGGCTCCTTCTCCCACAAGGAATGTGCCAGCCCTGAAAGCTGTTGCTGGTCCTGACCTTCCCATAGTAGCCCATACACAGGAACAACAGTACTGGGGATCTGTGCTTTCCCACAAATGTCATGTGTCATGGTGCTCGGTCTCGGCAGAGCCTGTTTCCGAAAAGGCAAACGTCTGGCTATTCCTCCTACGAGGAAGGAGACAGCCCTGTAAGCTGTTGCTGGTGTTTACCTTCCCTTGGTGACCTACTCACAGGCACAACAGCACTGGGGATCTGTGCTTTCCCAGAGATGTCATATCTCATGGTGCTCGTTCTCGGCAGAGCCTGTTTCCGAAAAGACATACGACCGGCTCCTTCTCCCACAAGGAATGTGCCAGCCCTGAAAGCGGTTGCTGGTCTTCACCTTCCCTTGGTAGCCCACACACAGGAATAACAGCACTAGGGATCTGTGCTTTCCCAGAGATGTCATATCTCATGGTGCTCGTCCTCGGCAGAGCCTGTTTCCGAAAAGACATACGACTGGCTATTCCTCCTACGAGGAAGGAGACAGCCCTGAAAGCTGTTGCTGGTCTTCACCTTCCCGTGGTAGCCCACACACAGGAACAACAGCACTAGGGATAAGTGCTTACCCAGAGATGTCATATCTCATGGTGCTCGTTCACGACAGAGCCTGTTTCCGAAAAGACATACGACTGGCTCCTTCTCCCACAAGGAATGTGCCAGCCCTGAAAGCTGTTGCTGGTCCTGACCTTCCCATAGTAGCCCATACACAGGAACAACAGTACTGGGGATCTGTGCTTTCCCACAAATGTCATGTGTCATGGTGCTCGGTCTCGGCAGAGCCTGTTTCCGAAAAGGCAAACGTCTGGCTATTCCTCCTACGAGGAAGGAGACAGCCCTGTAAGCTGTTGCTGGTGTTTACCTTCCCTTGGTGACCTACTCACAGGCACAACAACACTGGGGATCTGTGCTTTCCCAGAGATGTCATATCTCATGGTGCTCGTCCTCGGCAGAGCCTGTTTCTGAAAAGGCAAACGACTGGCTCCTTCTCCCACAAGGAATGTGCCAGCCCTGAAAGCTGTTGCTGGTGTTTACCTTCCCTTGGTAGCCCACACACAGGAATAACAGCACTAGGGATCTGTGCTTTCCCAGAGATGTCATATCTCATGGTGCTCGTCCTCGGCAGAGCCTGTTTCCGAAAAGGCAAACGTCTGGCTATTCCTCCTACGAGGAAGGAGACAGCCCTAAAAGCTGTTGCTGGTCTTCACCTTCCCGTGGTAGCCCACACACAGGAACAACAGCACTAGGGATAAGTGCTTTCCCAGAGATGTCATATCTCATGGTGCTTGTTCTCGGCAGAGCCTGTTTCCGAAAAAGCAAACGTCTGGCTATTCCTTTTACGAGGAATGTGCCAGCCCTGAAAGCTGTTGCTGGTGTTTACCTTCCCGTGGCGACATACTCACAATAGCAACAGCACTAGGGATAAGTGCTTTCCCAGAGATGTCATGTCTCATGGTGCTCGGTCTCGGCAGAGCCTGTTTCCGAAAAGGCAAACGACTGGCTCCTTCTCCCACAAGGAATGTGCCAGCCCTGAAAGCTGTTGCTGGTCTTCACCTTCCCTTGGCATCCTACTCACATGCACAACAGCACTGGGGATCTGTGCTTTCCCAGAGATGTCATATCTCATGGTGCTCGTTCTCGGCAGAGCCTGTTTCCGAAAAGACATACGACCGGCTCCTTCTCCCACAAGGAATGTGCCAGCCCTGAAAGCGGTTGCTGGTCTTCACCTTCCCTTGGTAGCCCACACACAGGAATAACAGCACTAGGGATAAGTGCTTTCCCAGAGATGTCATATCTCATGGTGCTCGTTCACGACAGAGCCTGTTTCCGAAAAGACATACGACTGGCTCCTTCTCCCACAAGGAATGTGCCAGCCCTGAAAGCGGTTGCTGGTCTTCACCTTCCCTTGGTAGCCCACACACAGGAATAACAGCACTAGGGATCTGTGCTTTCCCAGAGATGTCATATCTCATGGTGCTCGTCCTCGGCAGAGCCTGTTTCCGAAAAGGCAAACGTCTGGCTATTCATCCTACGAGGAATGTGCAAGCCCTGAAAGCTGTTGCTGGTCTTCACCTTCCCGTGGTAGCCCACACACAGGAACAACAGCACTAGGGATAAGTGCTTTCCCAGAGATGTCATATCTCATGGTGCTCGTTCACGACAGAGCCTGTTTCCGAAAAGACATACGACTGGCTCCTTCTCCCACAAGGAATGTGCCAGCCCTGAAAGCTGTTGCTGGTCCTGACCTTCCCATAGTAGCCCATACACAGGAACAACAGTACTGGGGATCTGTGCTTTCCCACAAATGTCATGTGTCATGGTGCTCGGTCTCGGCAGAGCCTGTTTCCGAAAAGGCAAACGTCTGGCTATTCCTCCTACGAGGAAGGAGACAGCCCTGTAAGCTGTTGCTGGTGTTTACCTTCCCTTGGTGACCTACTCACAGGCACAACAGCACTGGGGATCTGTGCTTTCCCAGAGATGTCATATCTCATGGTGCTCGTTCTCGGCAGAGCCTGTTTCCGAAAAGACATACGACCGGCTCCTTCTCCCACAAGGAATGTGCCAGCCCTGAAAGCGGTTGCTGGTCTTCACCTTCCCTTGGTAGCCCACACACAGGAATAACAGCACTAGGGATCTGTGCTTTCCCAGAGATGTCATATCTCATGGTGCTCGTCCTCGGCAGAGCCTGTTTCCGAAAAGACATACGACTGGCTATTCCTCCTACGAGGAAGGAGACAGCCCTGAAAGCTGTTGCTGGTCTTCACCTTCCCGTGGTAGCCCACACACAGGAACAACAGCACTAGGGATAAGTGCTTACCCAGAGATGTCATATCTCATGGTGCTCGTTCACGACAGAGCCTGTTTCCGAAAAGACATACGACTGGCTCCTTCTCCCACAAGGAATGTGCCAGCCCTGAAAGCTGTTGCTGGTGTTTACCTTCCCTTGGTAGCCCACACACAGGAATAACAGCACTAGGGATCTGTGCTTTCCCAGAGATGTCATATCTCATGGTGCTCGTCCTCGGCAGAGCCTGTTTCCGAAAAGGCAAACGTCTGGCTATTCCTCCTACGAGGAAGGAGACAGCCCTAAAAGCTGTTGCTGGTCTTCACCTTCCCGTGGTAGCCCACACACAGGAACAACAGCACTAGGGATAAGTGCTTTCCCAGAGATGTCATATCTCATGGTGCTTGTTCTCGGCAGAGCCTGTTTCCGAAAAAGCAAACGTCTGGCTATTCCTTTTACGAGGAATGTGCCAGCCCTGAAAGCTGTTGCTGGTGTTTACCTTCCCGTGGCGACATACTCACAATAGCAACAGCACTAGGGATAAGTGCTTTCCCAGAGATGTCATGTCTCATGGTGCTCGGTCTCGGCAGAGCCTGTTTCCGAAAAGGCAAACGACTGGCTCCTTCTCCCACAAGGAATGTGCCAGCCCTGAAAGCTGTTGCTGGTCTTCACCTTCCCTTGGCATCCTACTCACATGCACAACAGCACTGGGGATCTGTGCTTTCCCAGAGATGTCATATCTCATGGTGCTCGTTCTCGGCAGAGCCTGTTTCCGAAAAGACATACGACCGGCTCCTTCTCCCACAAGGAATGTGCCAGCCCTGAAAGCGGTTGCTGGTCTTCACCTTCCCTTGGTAGCCCACACACAGGAATAACAGCACTAGGGATAAGTGCTTTCCCAGAGATGTCATATCTCATGGTGCTCGTTCACGACAGAGCCTGTTTCCGAAAAGACATACGACTGGCTCCTTCTCCCACAAGGAATGTGCCAGCCCTGAAAGCGGTTGCTGGTCTTCACCTTCCCTTGGTAGCCCACACACAGGAATAACAGCACTAGGGATCTGTGCTTTCCCAGAGATGTCATATCTCATGGTGCTCGTCCTCGGCAGAGCCTGTTTCCGAAAAGGCAAACGTCTGGCTATTCATCCTACGAGGAATGTGCAAGCCCTGAAAGCTGTTGCTGGTCTTCACCTTCCCGTGGTAGCCCACACACAGGAACAACAGCACTAGGGATAAGTGCTTTCCCAGAGATGTCATATCTCATGGTGCTCGTTCACGACAGAGCCTGTTTCCGAAAAGACATACGACTGACTCCTTCTCCCACAAGGAATGTGCCAGCCCTGAAAGCTGTTGCTGGTCCTGACCTTCCCATAGTAGCCCATACACAGGAACAACAGTACTGGGGATCTGTGCTTTCCCACAAATGTCATGTGTCATGGTGCTCGGTCTCGGCAGAGCCTGTTTCCGAAAAGGCAAACGTCTGGCTATTCCTCCTACGAGGAAGGAGACAGCCCTGTAAGCTGTTGCTGGTGTTTACCTTCCCTTGGTGACCTACTCACAGGCACAACAGCACTGGGGATCTGTGCTTTCCCAGAGATGTCATATCTCATGGTGCTCGTTCTCGGCAGAGCCTGTTTCCGAAAAGACATACGACCGGCTCCTTCTCCCACAAGGAATGTGCCAGCCCTGAAAGCGGTTGCTGGTCTTCACCTTCCCTTGGTAGCCCACACACAGGAATAACAGCACTAGGGATCTGTGCTTTCCCAGAGATGTCATATCTCATGGTGCTCGTCCTCGGCAGAGCCTGTTTCCGAAAAGACATACGACTGGCTATTCCTCCTACGAGGAAGGAGACAGCCCTGAAAGCTGTTGCTGGTCTTCACCTTCCCGTGGTAGCCCACACACAGGAACAACAGCACTAGGGATAAGTGCTTACCCAGAGATGTCATATCTCATGGTGCTCGTTCACGACAGAGCCTGTTTCCGAAAAGACATACGACTGGCTCCTTCTCCCACAAGGAATGTGCCAGCCCTGAAAGCTGTTGCTGGTGTTTACCTTCCCTTGGTAGCCCACACACAGGAATAACAGCACTAGGGATCTGTGCTTTCCCAGAGATGTCATATCTCATGGTGCTCGTCCTCGGCAGAGCCTGTTTCCGAAAAGGCAAACGTCTGGCTATTCCTCCTACGAGGAAGGAGACAGCCCTAAAAGCTGTTGCTGGTCTTCACCTTCCCGTGGTAGCCCACACACAGGAACAACAGCACTAGGGATAAGTGCTTTCCCAGAGATGTCATATCTCATGGTGCTTGTTCTCGGCAGAGCCTGTTTCCGAAAAAGCAAACGTCTGGCTATTCCTTTTACGAGGAATGTGCCAGCCCTGAAAGCTGTTGCTGGTGTTTACCTTCCCGTGGCGACATACTCACAATAGCAACAGCACTAGGGATAAGTGCTTTCCCAGAGATGTCATGTCTCATGGTGCTCGGTCTCGGCAGAGCCTGTTTCCGAAAAGGCAAACGACTGGCTCCTTCTCCCACAAGGAATGTGCCAGCCCTGAAAGCTGTTGCTGGTCTTCACCTTCCCTTGGCATCCTACTCACATGCACAACAGCACTGGGGATCTGTGCTTTCCCAGAGATGTCATATCTCATGGTGCTCGTTCTCGGCAGAGCCTGTTTCCGAAAAGACATACGACCGGCTCCTTCTCCCACAAGGAATGTGCCAGCCCTGAAAGCGGTTGCTGGTCTTCACCTTCCCTTGGTAGCCCACACACAGGAATAACAGCACTAGGGATAAGTGCTTTCCCAGAGATGTCATATCTCATGGTGCTCGTTCACGACAGAGCCTGTTTCCGAAAAGGCAAACGTCTGGCTATTCATCCTACGAGGAATGTGCAAGCCCTGAAAGCTGTTGCTGGTCTTCACCTTCCCGTGGTAGCCCACACACAGGAACAACAGCACTAGGGATAAGTGCTTTCCCAGAGATGTCATATCTCATGGTGCTCGTTCACGACAGAGCCTGTTTCCGAAAAGACATACGACTGACTCCTTCTCCCACAAGGAATGTGCCAGCCCTGAAAGCTGTTGCTGGTCCTGACCTTCCCATAGTAGCCCATACACAGGAACAACAGTACTGGGGATCTGTGCTTTCCCACAAATGTCATGTGTCATGGTGCTCGGTCTCGGCAGAGCCTGTTTCCGAAAAGGCAAACGTCTGGCTATTCCTCCTACGAGGAAGGAGACAGCCCTGTAAGCTGTTGCTGGTGTTTACCTTCCCTTGGTGACCTACTCACAGGCACAACAGCACTGGGGATCTGTGCTTTCCCAGAGATGTCATATCTCATGGTGCTCGTTCTCGGCAGAGCCTGTTTCCGAAAAGACATACGACCGGCTCCTTCTCCCACAAGGAATGTGCCAGCCCTGAAAGCGGTTGCTGGTCTTCACCTTCCCTTGGTAGCCCACACACAGGAATAACAGCACTAGGGATCTGTGCTTTCCCAGAGATGTCATATCTCATGGTGCTCGTCCTCGGCAGAGCCTGTTTCCGAAAAGACATACGACTGGCTATTCCTCCTACGAGGAAGGAGACAGCCCTGAAAGCTGTTGCTGGTCTTCACCTTCCCGTGGTAGCCCACACACAGGAACAACAGCACTAGGGATAAGTGCTTACCCAGAGATGTCATATCTCATGGTGCTCGTTCACGACAGAGCCTGTTTCCGAAAAGACATACGACTGGCTCCTTCTCCCACAAGGAATGTGCCAGCCCTGAAAGCTGTTGCTGGTCCTGACCTTCCCATAGTAGCCCATACACAGGAACAACAGTACTGGGGATCTGTGCTTTCCCACAAATGTCATGTGTCATGGTGCTCGGTCTCGGCAGAGCCTGTTTCCGAAAAGGCAAACGTCTGGCTATTCCTCCTACGAGGAAGGAGACAGCCCTGTAAGCTGTTGCTGGTGTTTACCTTCCCTTGGTGACCTACTGACAGGCACAACAACACTGGGGATCTGTGCTTTCCCAGAGATGTCATATCTCATGGTGCTCGTCCTCGGCAGAGCCTGTTTCTGAAAAGGCAAACGACTGGCTCCTTCTCCCACAAGGAATGTGCCAGCCCTGAAAGATGTTGCTGGTGTTTACCTTCCCTTGGTAGCCCACACACAGGAATAACAGCACTAGGGATCTGTGCTTTCCCAGAGATGTCATATCTCATGGTGCTCGTCCTCGGCAGAGCCTGTTTCCGAAAAGGCAAACGTCTGGCTATTCCTCCTACGAGGAAGGAGACAGCCCTAAAAGCTGTTGCTGGTCTTCACCTTCCCGTGGTAGCCCACACACAGGAACAACAGCACTAGGGATAAGTGCTTTCCCAGAGATGTCATATCTCATGGTGCTTGTTCTCGGCAGAGCCTGTTTCCGAAAAAGCAAACGTCTGGCTATTCCTTTTACGAGGAATGTGCCAGCCCTGAAAGCTGTTGCTGGTGTTTACCTTCCCGTGGCGACATACTCACAATAGCAACAGCACTAGGGATAAGTGCTTTCCCAGAGATGTCATGTCTCATGGTGCTCGGTCTCGGCAGAGCCTGTTTCCGAAAAGGCAAACGGATGGCTCCTTCTCCCACAAGGAATGTGCCAGCCCTGAAAGCTGTTGCTGGTCTTCACCTTCCCTTGGCATCCTACTCACATGCACAACAGCACTGGGGATCTGTGCTTTCCCAGAGATGTCATATCTCATGGTGCTCGTTCTCGGCAGAGCCTGTTTCCGAAAAGACATACGACCGGCTCCTTCTCCCACAAGGAATGTGCCAGCCCTGAAAGCGGTTGCTGGTCTTCACCTTCCCTTGGTAGCCCACACACAGGAATAACAGCACTAGGGATAAGTGCTT
This sequence comes from Buteo buteo, assembly GCF_964188355.1. Lineage (NCBI taxonomy): Eukaryota > Metazoa > Chordata > Aves > Accipitriformes > Accipitridae > Buteo > Buteo buteo. The sequence goes on from NC_134188.1 coordinate 11,672,327, forward strand.
TCCCAGAGATGTCATATCTCATGGTGCTCGTTCACGACAGAGCCTGTTTCCGAAAAGACATACGACTGGCTCCTTCTCCCACAAGGAATGTGCCAGCCCTGAAAGCGGTTGCTGGTCTTCACCTTCCCTTGGTAGCCCACACACAGGAATAACAGCACTAGGGATCTGTGCTTTCCCAGAGATGTCATATCTCATGGTGCTCGTCCTCGGCAGAGCCTGTTTCCGAAAAGGCAAACGTCTGGCTATTCATCCTACGAGGAATGTGCAAGCCCTGAAAGCTGTTGCTGGTCTTCACCTTCCCGTGGTAGCCCACACACAGGAACAACAGCACTAGGGATAAGTGCTTTCCCAGAGATGTCATATCTCATGGTGCTCGGTCTCGGCAGAGCCTGTTTCCGAAAAGGCAAACGTCTGGCTATTCCTCCTACGAGGAAGGAGACAGCCCTGTAAGCTGTTGCTGGTGTTTACCTTCCCTTGGTGACCTACTCACAGGCACAACAGCACTGGGGATCTGTGCTTTCCCAGAGATGTCATATCTCATGGTGCTCGTTCTCGGCAGAGCCTGTTTCCGAAAAGACATACGACCGGCTCCTTCTCCCACAAGGAATGTGCCAGCCCTGAAAGCGGTTGCTGGTCTTCACCTTCCCTTGGTAGCCCACACACAGGAATAACAGCACTAGGGATCTGTGCTTTCCCAGAGATGTCATATCTCATGGTGCTCGTCCTCGGCAGAGCCTGTTTCCGAAAAGACATACGACTGGCTATTCCTCCTACGAGGAAGGAGACAGCCCTGAAAGCTGTTGCTGGTCTTCACCTTCCCGTGGTAGCCCACACACAGGAACAACAGCACTAGGGATAAGTGCTTACCCAGAGATGTCATATCTCATGGTGCTCGTTCACGACAGAGCCTGTTTCCGAAAAGACATACGACTGGCTCCTTCTCCCACAAGGAATGTGCCAGCCCTGAAAGCTGTTGCTGGTCCTGACCTTCCCATAGTAGCCCATACACAGGAACAACAGTACTGGGGATCTGTGCTTTCCCACAAATGTCATGTGTCATGGTGCTCGGTCTCGGCAGAGCCTGTTTCCGAAAAGGCAAACGTCTGGCTATTCCTCCTACGAGGAAGGAGACAGCCCTGTAAGCTGTTGCTGGTGTTTACCTTCCCTTGGTGACCTACTCACAGGCACAACAGCACTGGGGATCTGTGCTTTCCCAGAGATGTCATATCTCATGGTGCTCGTCCTCGGCAGAGCCTGTTTCCGAAAAGGCAAACGTCTGGCTATTCCTCCTACGAGGAAGGAGACAGCCCTAAAAGCTGTTGCTGGTCTTCACCTTCCCGTGGTAGCCCACACACAGGAACAACAGCACTAGGGATAAGTGCTTTCCCAGAGATGTCATATCTCATGGTGCTTGTTCTCGGCAGAGCCTGTTTCCGAAAAAGCAAACGTCTGGCTATTCCTTTTACGAGGAATGTGCCAGCCCTGAAAGCTGTTGCTGGTGTTTACCTTCCCGTGGCGACATACTCACAATAGCAACAGCACTAGGGATAAGTGCTTTCCCAGAGATGTCATGTCTCATGGTGCTCGGTCTCGGCAGAGCCTGTTTCCGAAAAGGCAAACGACTGGCTCCTTCTCCCACAAGGAATGTGCCAGCCCTGAAAGCTGTTGCTGGTCTTCACCTTCCCTTGGCATCCTACTCACATGCACAACAGCACTGGGGATCTGTGCTTTCCCAGAGATGTCATATCTCATGGTGCTCGTTCTCGGCAGAGCTTGTTTCCGAAAAGACATACGACCGGCTCCTTCTCCCACAAGGAATGTGCCAGCCCTGAAAGCGGTTGCTGGTCTTCACCTTCCCTTGGTAGCCCACACACAGGAATAACAGCACTAGGGATCTTTGCTTTCCCAGAGATGTCATGTCTCATGGTGCTCGGTCTCGGCAGAGCCTGTTTCCGAAAAGGCAAACGACTGGCTCCTTCTCCCACAAGGAATGTGCCAGCCCTGAAAGCTGTTGCTGGTCTTCACCTTCCCTTGGCATCCTACTCACATGCACAACAGCACTGGGGATCTGTGCTTTCCCAGAGATGTCATATCTCATGGTGCTCGTTCTCGGCAGAGCCTGTTTCCGAAAAGACATACGACCGGCTCCTTCTCCCACAAGGAATGTGCCAGCCCTGAAAGCGGTTGCTGGTCTTCACCTTCCCTTGGTAGCCCACACACAGGAATAACAGCACTAGGGATCTGTGCTTTCCCAGAGATGTCATATCTCATGGTGCTCGTCCTCGGCAGAGCCTGTTTCCGAAAAGGCAAACGTCTGGCTATTCCTGCTACAAGGAATGTGCAAGCCCTGAAAGCTGTTGCTGGTCTTCACCTTCCCGTGGTAGCCCACACACAGGAACAACAGCACTAGGGATAAGTGCTTTCCCAGAGATGTCATATGTCATGGTGCTCGTTCTCGGCAGAGCCTGTTTCCGAAAAGACATACGACTGACTCCTTCTCCCACAAGGAATGTGCCAGCCCTGAAAGCTGTTGCTGGTCCTGACCTTCCCATAGTAGCCCATACACAGGAACAACAGTACTGGGGATCTGTGCTTTCCCACAAATGTCATGTGTCATGGTGCTCGGTCTCGGCAGAGCCTGTTTCCGAAAAGGCAAACGTCTGGCTATTCCTCCTACGAGGAAGGAGACAGCCCTGAAAGCTGTTGCTGGTGTTTACCTTCCCTTGGTGACCTACTGACAGGCACAACAGCACTGGGGATCTGTGCTTTCCCAGAGATGTCATACCTCATGGTGCTCGTTCTCGGCAGAGCCTGTTTCCGAAAAGACATACGACCGGCTCCTTCTCCCACAAGGAATGTGCCAGCCCTGAAAGCTGTTGCTGGTCCTGACCTTCCCATAGTAGCCCATACACAGGAACAACAGCACTGGGGATCTGTGCTTTCCCAGAGATGTCATATGTCATGGTGCTCGTTCTCGGCAGAGCCTGTTTCCGAAAAGACATACGACCGGCTCCTTCTCCCACAAGGAATGTGCCAGCCCTGAAAGCGGTTGCTGGTCTTCACCTTCCCTTGGTAGCCCACACACAGGAATAACAGCACTAGGGATCTGTGCTTTCCCAGAGATGTCATATCTCATGGTGCTCGTCCTCGGCAGAGCCTGTTTCCGAAAAGGCAAACGTCTGGCTATTCCTCCTACGAGGAAGGAGACAGCCCTGAAAGCTGTTGCTGGTCTTCACCTTCCCGTGGTAGCCCACACACAGGAACAACAGCACTAGGGATAAGTGCTTTCCCAGAGATGTCATATCTCATGGTGCTCGTTCACGACAGAGCCTGTTTCCGAAAAGACATACGACTGGCTCCTTCTCCCACAAGGAATGTGCCAGCCCTGAAAGCGGTTGCTGGTCTTCACCTTCCCGTGGTAGCCCACACACAGGAATAACAGCACTAGGGATCTGTGCTTTCCCAGAGATGTCATATCTCATGGTGCTCGTCCTCGGCAGAGCCTGTTTCCGAAAAGGCAAACGTCTGGCTATTCATCCTACGAGGAATGTGCAAGCCCTGAAAGCTGTTGCTGGTCTTCACCTTCCCGTGGTAGCCCACACACAGGAACAACAGCACTAGGGATAAGTGCTTTCCCAGAGATGTCATATCTCATGGTGCTCGTTCACGACAGAGCCTGTTTCCGAAAAGACATACGACTGGCTCCTTCTCCCACAAGGAATGTGCCAGCCCTGAAAGCTGTTGCTGGTCCTGACCTTCCCATAGTAGCCCATACACAGGAACAACAGTACTGGGGATCTGTGCTTTCCCACAAATGTCATGTGTCATGGTGCTCGGTCTCGGCAGAGCCTGTTTCCGAAAAGGCAAACGTCTGGCTATTCCTCCTACGAGGAAGGAGACAGCCCTGTAAGCTGTTGCTGGTGTTTACCTTCCCTTGGTGACCTACTCACAGGCACAACAACACTGGGGATCTGTGCTTTCCCAGAGATGTCATATCTCATGGTGCTCGTCCTCGGCAGAGCCTGTTTCTGAAAAGGCAAACGACTGGCTCCTTCTCCCACAAGGAATGTGCCAGCACTGAAAGCTGTTGCTGGTGTTTACCTTCCCTTGGTAGCCCACACACAGGAATAACAGCACTAGGGATCTGTGCTTTCCCAGAGATGTCATATCTCATGGTGCTCGTCCTCGGCAGAGCCTGTTTCCGAAAAGGCAAACGTCTGGCTATTCCTCCTACGAGGAAGGAGACAGCCCTAAAAGCTGTTGCTGGTCTTCACCTTCCCGTGGTAGCCCACACACAGGAACAACAGCACTAGGGATAAGTGCTTTCCCAGAGATGTCATATCTCATGGTGCTTGTTCTCGGCAGAGCCTGTTTCCGAAAAAGCAAACGTCTGGCTATTCCTTTTACGAGGAATGTGCCAGCCCTGAAAGCTGTTGCTGGTGTTTACCTTCCCGTGGCGACATACTCACAATAGCAACAGCACTAGGGATAAGTGCTTTCCCAGAGATGTCATGTCTCATGGTGCTCGGTCTCGGCAGAGCCTGTTTCCGAAAAGGCAAACGACTGGCTCCTTCTCCCACAAGGAATGTGCCAGCCCTGAAAGCTGTTGCTGGTCTTCACCTTCCCTTGGCATCCTACTCACATGCACAACAGCACTGGGGATCTGTGCTTTCCCAGAGATGTCATATCTCATGGTGCTCGTCCTCGGCAGAGCCTGTTTCCGAAAAGACATACGACCGGCTCCTTCTCCCACAAGGAATGTGCCAGCCCTGAAAGCGGTTGCTGGTCTTCACCTTCCCTTGGTAGCCCACACACAGGAATAACAGCACTAGGGATAAGTGCTTTCCCAGAGATGTCATATCTCATGGTGCTCGTTCACGACAGAGCCTGTTTCCGAAAAGACATACGACTGGCTCCTTCTCCCACAAGGAATGTGCCAGCCCTGAAAGCGGTTGCTGGTCTTCACCTTCCCTTGGTAGCCCACACACAGGAATAACAGCACTAGGGATCTGTGCTTTCCCAGAGATGTCATATCTCATGGTGCTCGTCCTCGGCAGAGCCTGTTTCCGAAAAGGCAAACGTCTGGCTATTCATCCTACGAGGAATGTGCAAGCCCTGAAAGCTGTTGCTGGTCTTCACCTTCCCGTGGTAGCCCACACACAGGAACAACAGCACTAGGGATAAGTGCTTTCCCAGAGATGTCATATCTCATGGTGCTCGTTCACGACAGAGCCTGTTTCCGAAAAGACATACGACTGGCTCCTTCTCCCACAAGGAATGTGCCAGCCCTGAAAGCTGTTGCTGGTCCTGACCTTCCCATAGTAGCCCATACACAGGAACAACAGTACTGGGGATCTGTGCTTTCCCACAAATGTCATGTGTCATGGTGCTCGGTCTCGGCAGAGCCTGTTTCCGAAAAGGCAAACGTCTGGCTATTCCTCCTACGAGGAAGGAGCCAGCCCTGTAAGCTGTTGCTGGTGTTTACCTTCCCTTGGTGACCTACTCACAGGCACAACAGCACTGGGGATCTGTGCTTTCCCAGAGATGTCATATCTCATGGTGCTCGTTCTCGGCAGAGCCTGTTTCCGAAAAGACATACGACCGGCTCCTTCTCCCACAAGGAATGTGCCAGCCCTGAAAGCGGTTGCTGGTCTTCACCTTCCCTTGGTAGCCCACACACAGGAATAACAGCACTAGGGATCTGTGCTTTCCCAGAGATGTCATATCTCATGGTGCTCGTCCTCGGCAGAGCCTGTTTCCGAAAAGACATACGACTGGCTATTCCTCCTACGAGGAAGGAGACAGCCCTGAAAGCTGTTGCTGGTCTTCACCTTCCCGTGGTAGCCCACACACAGGAACAACAGCACTAGGGATAAGTGCTTACCCAGAGATGTCATATCTCATGGTGCTCGTTCACGACAGAGCCTGTTTCCGAAAAGACATACGACTGGCTCCTTCTCCCACAAGGAATGTGCCAGCCCTGAAAGCTGTTGCTGGTCCTGACCTTCCCATAGTAGCCCATACACAGGAACAACAGTACTGGGGATCTGTGCTTTCCCACAAATGTCATGTGTCATGGTGCTCGGTCTCGGCAGAGCCTGTTTCCGAAAAGGCAAACGTCTGGCTATTCCTCCTACGAGGAAGGAGACAGCCCTGTAAGCTGTTGCTGGTGTTTACCTTCCCTTGGTGACCTACTCACAGGCACAACAACACTGGGGATCTGTGCTTTCCCAGAGATGTCATATCTCATGGTGCTCGTCCTCGGCAGAGCCTGTTTCTGAAAAGGCAAACGACTGGCTCCTTCTCCCACAAGGAATGTGCCAGCCCTGAAAGCTGTTGCTGGTGTTTACCTTCCCTTGGTAGCCCACACACAGGAATAACAGCACTAGGGATCTGTGCTTTCCCAGAGATGTCATATCTCATGGTGCTCGTCCTCGGCAGAGCCTGTTTCCGAAAAGGCAAACGTCTGGCTATTCCTCCTACGAGGAAGGAGACAGCCCTAAAAGCTGTTGCTGGTCTTCACCTTCCCGTGGTAGCCCACACACAGGAACAACAGCACTAGGGATAAGTGCTTTCCCAGAGATGTCATATCTCATGGTGCTTGTTCTCGGCAGAGCCTGTTTCCGAAAAAGCAAACGTCTGGCTATTCCTTTTACGAGGAATGTGCCAGCCCTGAAAGCTGTTGCTGGTGTTTACCTTCCCGTGGCGACATACTCACAATAGCAACAGCACTAGGGATAAGTGCTTTCCCAGAGATGTCATGTCTCATGGTGCTCGGTCTCGGCAGAGCCTGTTTCCGAAAAGGCAAACGACTGGCTCCTTCTCCCACAAGGAATGTGCCAGCCCTGAAAGCTGTTGCTGGTCTTCACCTTCCCTTGGCATCCTACTCACATGCACAACAGCACTGGGGATCTGTGCTTTCCCAGAGATGTCATATCTCATGGTGCTCGTTCTCGGCAGAGCCTGTTTCCGAAAAGACATACGACCGGCTCCTTCTCCCACAAGGAATGTGCCAGCCCTGAAAGCGGTTGCTGGTCTTCACCTTCCCTTGGTAGCCCACACACAGGAATAACAGCACTAGGGATAAGTGCTTTCCCAGAGATGTCATATCTCATGGTGCTCGTTCACGACAGAGCCTGTTTCCGAAAAGACATACGACTGGCTCCTTCTCCCACAAGGAATGTGCCAGCCCTGAAAGCGGTTGCTGGTCTTCACCTTCCCTTGGTAGCCCACACACAGGAACAACAGCACTAGGGATAAGTGCTTTCCCAGAGATGTCATATCTCATGGTGCTCGTTCACGACAGAGCCTGTTTCCGAAAAGACATACGACTGGCTCCTTCTCCCACAAGGAATGTGCCAGCCCTGAAAGCTGTTGCTGGTCCTGACCTTCCCATAGTAGCCCATACACAGGAACAACAGTACTGGGGATCTGTGCTTTCCCACAAATGTCATGTGTCATGGTGCTCGGTCTCGGCAGAGCCTGTTTCCGAAAAGGCAAACGTCTGGCTATTCCTCCTACGAGGAAGGAGACAGCCCTGTAAGCTGTTGCTGGTGTTTACCTTCCCTTGGTGACCTACTCACAGGCACAACAGCACTGGGGATCTGTGCTTTCCCAGAGATGTCATATCTCATGGTGCTCGTTCTCGGCAGAGCCTGTTTCCGAAAAGACATACGACCGGCTCCTTCTCCCACAAGGAATGTGCCAGCCCTGAAAGCGGTTGCTGGTCTTCACCTTCCCTTGGTAGCCCACACACAGGAATAACAGCACTAGGGATCTGTGCTTTCCCAGAGATGTCATATCTCATGGTGCTCGTCCTCGGCAGAGCCTGTTTCCGAAAAGACATACGACTGGCTATTCCTCCTACGAGGAAGGAGACAGCCCTGAAAGCTGTTGCTGGTCTTCACCTTCCCGTGGTAGCCCACACACAGGAACAACAGCACTAGGGATAAGTGCTTACCCAGAGATGTCATATCTCATGGTGCTCGTTCACGACAGAGCCTGTTTCCGAAAAGACATACGACTGGCTCCTTCTCCCACAAGGAATGTGCCAGCCCTGAAAGCTGTTGCTGGTCCTGACCTTCCCATAGTAGCCCATACACAGGAACAACAGTACTGGGGATCTGTGCTTTCCCACAAATGTCATGTGTCATGGTGCTCGGTCTCGGCAGAGCCTGTTTCCGAAAAGGCAAACGTCTGGCTATTCCTCCTACGAGGAAGGAGACAGCCCTGTAAGCTGTTGCTGGTGTTTACCTTCCCTTGGTGACCTACTCACAGGCACAACAACACTGGGGATCTGTGCTTTCCCAGAGATGTCATATCTCATGGTGCTCGTCCTCGGCAGAGCCTGTTTCTGAAAAGGCAAACGACTGGCTCCTTCTCCCACAAGGAATGTGCCAGCCCTGAAAGCTGTTGCTGGTGTTTACCTTCCCTTGGTAGCCCACACACAGGAATAACAGCACTAGGGATCTGTGCTTTCCCAGAGATGTCATATCTCATGGTGCTCGTCCTCGGCAGAGCCTGTTTCCGAAAAGGCAAACGTCTGGCTATTCCTCCTACGAGGAAGGAGACAGCCCTAAAAGCTGTTGCTGGTCTTCACCTTCCCGTGGTAGCCCACACACAGGAACAACAGCACTAGGGATAAGTGCTTTCCCAGAGATGTCATATCTCATGGTGCTTGTTCTCGGCAGAGCCTGTTTCCGAAAAAGCAAACGTCTGGCTATTCCTTTTACGAGGAATGTGCCAGCCCTGAAAGCTGTTGCTGGTGTTTACCTTCCCGTGGCGACATACTCACAATAGCAACAGCACTAGGGATAAGTGCTTTCCCAGAGATGTCATGTCTCATGGTGCTCGGTCTCGGCAGAGCCTGTTTCCGAAAAGGCAAACGACTGGCTCCTTCTCCCACAAGGAATGTGCCAGCCCTGAAAGCTGTTGCTGGTCTTCACCTTCCCTTGGCATCCTACTCACATGCACAACAGCACTGGGGATCTGTGCTTTCCCAGAGATGTCATATCTCATGGTGCTCGTTCTCGGCAGAGCCTGTTTCCGAAAAGACATACGACCGGCTCCTTCTCCCACAAGGAATGTGCCAGCCCTGAAAGCGGTTGCTGGTCTTCACCTTCCCTTGGTAGCCCACACACAGGAATAACAGCACTAGGGATAAGTGCTTTCCCAGAGATGTCATATCTCATGGTGCTCGTTCACGACAGAGCCTGTTTCCGAAAAGACATACGACTGGCTCCTTCTCCCACAAGGAATGTGCCAGCCCTGAAAGCGGTTGCTGGTCTTCACCTTCCCTTGGTAGCCCACACACAGGAATAACAGCACTAGGGATCTGTGCTTTCCCAGAGATGTCATATCTCATGGTGCTCGTCCTCGGCAGAGCCTGTTTCCGAAAAGGCAAACGTCTGGCTATTCATCCTACGAGGAATGTGCAAGCCCTGAAAGCTGTTGCTGGTCTTCACCTTCCCGTGGTAGCCCACACACAGGAACAACAGCACTAGGGATAAGTGCTTTCCCAGAGATGTCATATCTCATGGTGCTCGTTCACGACAGAGCCTGTTTCCGAAAAGACATACGACTGGCTCCTTCTCCCACAAGGAATGTGCCAGCCCTGAAAGCTGTTGCTGGTCCTGACCTTCCCATAGTAGCCCATACACAGGAACAACAGTACTGGGGATCTGTGCTTTCCCACAAATGTCATGTGTCATGGTGCTCGGTCTCGGCAGAGCCTGTTTCCGAAAAGGCAAACGTCTGGCTATTCCTCCTACGAGGAAGGAGACAGCCCTGTAAGCTGTTGCTGGTGTTTACCTTCCCTTGGTGACCTACTCACAGGCACAACAGCACTGGGGATCTGTGCTTTCCCAGAGATGTCATATCTCATGGTGCTCGTTCTCGGCAGAGCCTGTTTCCGAAAAGACATACGACCGGCTCCTTCTCCCACAAGGAATGTGCCAGCCCTGAAAGCGGTTGCTGGTCTTCACCTTCCCTTGGTAGCCCACACACAGGAATAACAGCACTAGGGATCTGTGCTTTCCCAGAGATGTCATATCTCATGGTGCTCGTCCTCGGCAGAGCCTGTTTCCGAAAAGACATACGACTGGCTATTCCTCCTACGAGGAAGGAGACAGCCCTGAAAGCTGTTGCTGGTCTTCACCTTCCCGTGGTAGCCCACACACAGGAACAACAGCACTAGGGATAAGTGCTTACCCAGAGATGTCATATCTCATGGTGCTCGTTCACGACAGAGCCTGTTTCCGAAAAGACATACGACTGGCTCCTTCTCCCACAAGGAATGTGCCAGCCCTGAAAGCTGTTGCTGGTGTTTACCTTCCCTTGGTAGCCCACACACAGGAATAACAGCACTAGGGATCTGTGCTTTCCCAGAGATGTCATATCTCATGGTGCTCGTCCTCGGCAGAGCCTGTTTCCGAAAAGGCAAACGTCTGGCTATTCCTCCTACGAGGAAGGAGACAGCCCTAAAAGCTGTTGCTGGTCTTCACCTTCCCGTGGTAGCCCACACACAGGAACAACAGCACTAGGGATAAGTGCTTTCCCAGAGATGTCATATCTCATGGTGCTTGTTCTCGGCAGAGCCTGTTTCCGAAAAAGCAAACGTCTGGCTATTCCTTTTACGAGGAATGTGCCAGCCCTGAAAGCTGTTGCTGGTGTTTACCTTCCCGTGGCGACATACTCACAATAGCAACAGCACTAGGGATAAGTGCTTTCCCAGAGATGTCATGTCTCATGGTGCTCGGTCTCGGCAGAGCCTGTTTCCGAAAAGGCAAACGACTGGCTCCTTCTCCCACAAGGAATGTGCCAGCCCTGAAAGCTGTTGCTGGTCTTCACCTTCCCTTGGCATCCTACTCACATGCACAACAGCACTGGGGATCTGTGCTTTCCCAGAGATGTCATATCTCATGGTGCTCGTTCTCGGCAGAGCCTGTTTCCGAAAAGACATACGACCGGCTCCTTCTCCCACAAGGAATGTGCCAGCCCTGAAAGCGGTTGCTGGTCTTCACCTTCCCTTGGTAGCCCACACACAGGAATAACAGCACTAGGGATAAGTGCTTTCCCAGAGATGTCATATCTCATGGTGCTCGTTCACGACAGAGCCTGTTTCCGAAAAGACATACGACTGGCTCCTTCTCCCACAAGGAATGTGCCAGCCCTGAAAGCGGTTGCTGGTCTTCACCTTCCCTTGGTAGCCCACACACAGGAATAACAGCACTAGGGATCTGTGCTTTCCCAGAGATGTCATATCTCATGGTGCTCGTCCTCGGCAGAGCCTGTTTCCGAAAAGGCAAACGTCTGGCTATTCATCCTACGAGGAATGTGCAAGCCCTGAAAGCTGTTGCTGGTCTTCACCTTCCCGTGGTAGCCCACACACAGGAACAACAGCACTAGGGATAAGTGCTTTCCCAGAGATGTCATATCTCATGGTGCTCGTTCACGACAGAGCCTGTTTCCGAAAAGACATACGACTGACTCCTTCTCCCACAAGGAATGTGCCAGCCCTGAAAGCTGTTGCTGGTCCTGACCTTCCCATAGTAGCCCATACACAGGAACAACAGTACTGGGGATCTGTGCTTTCCCACAAATGTCATGTGTCATGGTGCTCGGTCTCGGCAGAGCCTGTTTCCGAAAAGGCAAACGTCTGGCTATTCCTCCTACGAGGAAGGAGACAGCCCTGTAAGCTGTTGCTGGTGTTTACCTTCCCTTGGTGACCTACTCACAGGCACAACAGCACTGGGGATCTGTGCTTTCCCAGAGATGTCATATCTCATGGTGCTCGTTCTCGGCAGAGCCTGTTTCCGAAAAGACATACGACCGGCTCCTTCTCCCACAAGGAATGTGCCAGCCCTGAAAGCGGTTGCTGGTCTTCACCTTCCCTTGGTAGCCCACACACAGGAATAACAGCACTAGGGATCTGTGCTTTCCCAGAGATGTCATATCTCATGGTGCTCGTCCTCGGCAGAGCCTGTTTCCGAAAAGACATACGACTGGCTATTCCTCCTACGAGGAAGGAGACAGCCCTGAAAGCTGTTGCTGGTCTTCACCTTCCCGTGGTAGCCCACACACAGGAACAACAGCACTAGGGATAAGTGCTTACCCAGAGATGTCATATCTCATGGTGCTCGTTCACGACAGAGCCTGTTTCCGAAAAGACATACGACTGGCTCCTTCTCCCACAAGGAATGTGCCAGCCCTGAAAGCTGTTGCTGGTCCTGACCTTCCCATAGTAGCCCATACACAGGAACAACAGTACTGGGGATCTGTGCTTTCCCACAAATGTCATGTGTCATGGTGCTCGGTCTCGGCAGAGCCTGTTTCCGAAAAGGCAAACGTCTGGCTATTCCTCCTACGAGGAAGGAGACAGCCCTGTAAGCTGTTGCTGGTGTTTACCTTCCCTTGGTGACCTACTGACAGGCACAACAACACTGGGGATCTGTGCTTTCCCAGAGATGTCATATCTCATGGTGCTCGTCCTCGGCAGAGCCTGTTTCTGAAAAGGCAAACGACTGGCTCCTTCTCCCACAAGGAATGTGCCAGCCCTGAAAGATGTTGCTGGTGTTTACCTTCCCTTGGTAGCCCACACACAGGAATAACAGCACTAGGGATCTGTGCTTTCCCAGAGATGTCATATCTCATGGTGCTCGTCCTCGGCAGAGCCTGTTTCCGAAAAGGCAAACGTCTGGCTATTCCTCCTACGAGGAAGGAGACAGCCCTAAAAGCTGTTGCTGGTCTTCACCTTCCCGTGGTAGCCCACACACAGGAACAACAGCACTAGGGATAAGTGCTTTCCCAGAGATGTCATATCTCATGGTGCTTGTTCTCGGCAGAGCCTGTTTCCGAAAAAGCAAACGTCTGGCTATTCCTTTTACGAGGAATGTGCCAGCCCTGAAAGCTGTTGCTGGTGTTTACCTTCCCGTGGCGACATACTCACAATAGCAACAGCACTAGGGATAAGTGCTTTCCCAGAGATGTCATGTCTCATGGTGCTCGGTCTCGGCAGAGCCTGTTTCCGAAAAGGCAAACGACTGGCTCCTTCTCCCACAAGGAATGTGCCAGCCCTGAAAGCTGTTGCTGGTCTTCACCTTCCCTTGGCATCCTACTCACATGCACAACAGCACTGGGGATCTGTGCTTTCCCAGAGATGTCATATCTCATGGTGCTCGTTCTCGGCAGAGCCTGTTTCCGAAAAGACATACGACCGGCTCCTTCTCCCACAAGGAATGTGCCAGCCCTGAAAGCGGTTGCTGGTCTTCACCTTCCCTTGGTAGCCCACACACAGGAATAACAGCACTAGGGATAAGTGCTTTCCCAGAGATGTCATATCTCATGGTGCTCGTTCACGACAGAGCCTGTTTCCGAAAAGACATACGACTGGCTCCTTCTCCCACAAGGAATGTGCCAGCCCTGAAAGCGGTTGCTGGTCTTCACCTTCCCTTGGTAGCCCACACACAGGAATAACAGCACTAGGGATCTGTGCTTTCCCAGAGATGTCATATCTCATGGTGCTCGTCCTCGGCAGAGCCTGTTTCCGAAAAGGCAAACGTCTGGCTATTCATCCTACGAGGAATGTGCAAGCCCTGAAAGCTGTTGCTGGTCTTCACCTTCCCGTGGTAGCCCACACACAGGAACAACAGCACTAGGGATAAGTGCTTTCCCAGAGATGTCATATCTCATGGTGCTCGGTCTCGGCAGAGCCTGTTTCCGAAAAGGCAAACGTCTGGCTATTCCTCCTACGAGGAAGGAGACAGCCCTGTAAGCTGTTGCTGGTGTTTACCTTCCCTTGGTGACCTACTCACAGGCACAACAGCACTGGGGATCTGTGCTTTCCCAGAGATGTCATATCTCATGGTGCTCGTTCTCGGCAGAGCCTGTTTCCGAAAAGACATACGACCGGCTCCTTCTCCCACAAGGAATGTGCCAGCCCTGAAAGCGGTTGCTGGTCTTCACCTTCCCTTGGTAGCCCACACACAGGAATAACAGCACTAGGGATCTGTGCTTTCCCAGAGATGTCATATCTCATGGTGCTCGTTCACGACAGAGCCTGTTTCCGAAAAGACATACGACTGGCTATTCCTCCTACGAGGAAGGAGACAGCCCTGAAAGCTGTTGCTGGTCTTCACCTTCCCGTGGTAGCCCACACACAGGAACAACAGCACTAGGGATAAGTGCTTACCCAGAGATGTCATATCTCATGGTGCTCGTTCACGACAGAGCCTGTTTCCGAAAAGACATACGACTGGCTCCTTCTCCCACAAGGAATGTGCCAGCCCTGAAAGCTGTTGCTGGTCCTGACCTTCCCATAGTAGCCCATACACAGGAACAACAGTACTGGGGATCTGTGCTTTCCCACAAATGTCATGTGTCATGGTGCTCGGTCTCGGCAGAGCCTGTTTCCGAAAAGGCAAACGTCTGGCTATTCCTCCTACGAGGAAGGAGACAGCCCTGTAAGCTGTTGCTGGTGTTTACCTTCCCTTGGTGACCTACTCACAGGCACAACAGCACTGGGGATCTGTGCTTTCCCAGAGATGTCATATCTCATGGTGCTCGTCCTCGGCAGAGCCTGTTTCCGAAAAGGCAAACGTCTGGCTATTCCTCCTACGAGGAAGGAGACAGCCCTAAAAGCTGTTGCTGGTCTTCACCTTCCCGTGGTAGCCCACACACAGGAACAACAGCACTAGGGATAAGTGCTTTCCCAGAGATGTCATATCTCATGGTGCTTGTTCTCGGCAGAGCCTGTTTCCGAAAAAGCAAACGTCTGGCTATTCCTTTTACGAGGAATGTGCCAGCCCTGAAAGCTGTTGCTGGTGTTTACCTTCCCGTGGCGACATACTCACAATAGCAACAGCACTAGGGATAAGTGCTTTCCCAGAGATGTCATGTCTCATGGTGCTCGGTCTCGGCAGAGCCTGTTTCCGAAAAGGCAAACGACTGGCTCCTTCTCCCACAAGGAATGTGCCAGCCCTGAAAGCTGTTGCTGGTCTTCACCTTCCCTTGGCATCCTACTCACATGCACAACAGCACTGGGGATCTGTGCTTTCCCAGAGATGTCATATCTCATGGTGCTCGTTCTCGGCAGAGCTTGTTTCCGAAAAGACATACGACCGGCTCCTTCTCCCACAAGGAATGTGCCAGCCCTGAAAGCGGTTGCTGGTCTTCACCTTCCCTTGGTAGCCCACACACAGGAATAACAGCACTAGGGATAAGTGCTTTCCCAGAGATGTCATATCTCATGGTGCTCGTTCACGACAGAGCCTGTTTCCGAAAAGACATACGACTGGCTCCTTCTCCCACAAGGAATGTGCCAGCCCTGAAAGCGGTTGCTGGTCTTCACCTTCCCTTGGTAGCCCACACACAGGAATAACAGCACTAGGGATAAGTGCTTTCCCAGAGATGTCATATCTCATGGTGCTCGTCCTCGGCAGAGCCTGTTTCCGAAAAGGCAAACGTCTGGCTATTCATCCTACGAGGAATGTGCAAGCCCTGAAAGCTGTTGCTGGTCTTCACCTTCCCGTGGTAGCCCACACACAGGAACAACAGCACTAGGGATAAGTGCTTTCCCAGAGATGTCATATCTCATGGTGCTCGTTCACGACAGAGCCTGTTTCCGAAAAGACATACGACTGGCTCCTTCTCCCACAAGGAATGTGCCAGCCCTGAAAGCTGTTGCTGGTCCTGACCTTCCCATAGTAGCCCATACACAGGAACAACAGTACTGGGGATCTGTGCTTTCCCACAAATGTCATGTGTCATGGTGCTCGGTCTCGGCAGAGCCTGTTTCCGAAAAGGCAAACGTCTGGCTATTCCTCCTACGAGGAAGGAGACAGCCCTGAAAGCTGTTGCTGGTCTTCACCTTCCCGTGGTAGCCCACACACAGGAACAACAGCACTAGGGATAAGTGCTTTCCCAGAGATGTCATATCTCATGGTGCTCGTTCACGACAGAGCCTGTTTCCGAAAAGACATACGACTGGCTCCTTCTCCCACAAGGAATGTGCCAGCCCTGAAAGCTGTTGCTGGTCCTGACCTTCCCATAGTAGCCCATACACAGGAACAACAGTACTGGGGATCTGTGCTTTCCCACAAATGTCATGTGTCATGGTGCTCGGTCTCGGCAGAGCCTGTTTCCGAAAAGGCAAACGTCTGGCTATTCCTCCTACGAGGAAGGAGACAGCCCTGTAAGCTGTTGCTGGTGTTTACCTTCCCTTGGTGACCTACTCACAGGCACAACAGCACTGGGGATCTGTGCTTTCCCAGAGATGTCATATCTCATGGTGCTCGTTCTCGGCAGAGCCTGTTTCCGAAAAGACATACGACCGGCTCCTTCTCCCACAAGGAATGTGCCAGCCCTGAAAGCGGTTGCTGGTCTTCACCTTCCCTTGGTAGCCCACACACAGGAATAACAGCACTAGGGATCTGTGCTTTCCCAGAGATGTCATATCTCATGGTGCTCGTCCTCGGCAGAGCCTGTTTCCGAAAAGGCAAACGTCTGGCTATTCCTCCTACGAGGAAGGAGACAGCCCTAAAAGCTGTTGCTGGTCTTCACCTTCCCGTGGTAGCCCACACACAGGAACAACAGCACTAGGGATAAGTGCTTTCCCAGAGATGTCATATCTCATGGTGCTTGTTCTCGGCAGAGCCTGTTTCCGAAAAAGCAAACGTCTGGCTATTCCTTTTACGAGGAATGTGCCAGCCCTGAAAGCTGTTGCTGGTCTTTACCTTCCCGTGGCGACATACTCACAATAGCAACAGCACTAGGGATAAGTGCTTTCCCAGAGATGTCATGTCTCATGGTGCTCGTTCTCGGCAGAGCCTGTTTCCGAAAAGGCAAACGACTGGCTCCTTCTCCCACAAGGAATGTGCCAGCCCTGAAAGCTGTTGCTGGTCTTCACCTTCCCTTGGCATCCTACTCACATGCACAACAGCACTGGGGATCTGTGCTTTCCCAGAGATGTCATATCTCATGGTGCTCGTTCTCGGCAGAGCCTGTTTCCGAAAAGACATACGACCGGCTCCTTCTCCCACAAGGAATGTGCCAGCCCTGAAAGCGGTTGCTGGTCTTCACCTTCCCTTGGTAGCCCACACACAGGAATAACAGCACTAGGGATCTGTGCTTTCCCAGAGATGTCATATCTCATGGTGCTCGTCCTCGGCAGAGCCTGTTTCCGAAAAGGCAAACGTCTGGCTATTCCTCCTACGAGGAAGGAGACAGCCCTGAAAGCTGTTGCTGGTCTTCACCTTCCCGTGGTAGCCCACACACAGGAACAACAGCACTAGGGATAAGTGCTTTCCCAGAGATGTCATATCTCATGGTGCTCGTTCACGACAGAGCCTGTTTCCGAAAAGACATACGACTGGCTCCTTCTCCCACAAGGAATGTGCCAGCCCTGAAAGCTGTTGCTGGTCCTGACCTTCCCATAGTAGCCCATACACAGGAACAACAGTATTGGGGATCTGTGCTTTCCCACAAATGTCATGTGTCATGGTGCTCGGTCTCGGCAGAGCCTGTTTCCGAAAAGGCAAACGTCTGGCTATTCCTCCTACGAGGAAGGAGACAGCCCTGTAAGCTGTTGCTGGTGTTTACCTTCCCTTGGTGACCTACTCACAGGCACAACAGCACTGGGGATCTGTGCTTTCCCAGAGATGTCATATCTCATGGTGCTCGTTCTCGGCAGAGCCTGTTTCCGAAAAGACATACGACCGGCTCCTTCTCCCACAAGGAATGTGCCAGCCCTGAAAGCGGTTGCTGGTCTTCACCTTCCCTTGGTAGCCCACACACAGGAATAACAGCACTAGGGATCTGTGCTTTCCCAGAGATGTCATATCTCATGGTGCTCGTCCTCGGCAGAGCCTGTTTCCGAAAAGACATACGACTGGCTATTCCTCCTACGAGGAAGGAGACAGCCCTGAAAGCTGTTGCTGGTCTTCACCTTCCCGTGGTAGCCCACACACAGGAACAACAGCACTAGGGATAAGTGCTTTCCCAGAGATGTCATATCTCATGGTGCTCGTTCACGACAGAGCCTGTTTCCGAAAAGACATACGACTGGCTCCTTCTCCCACAAGGAATGTGCCAGCCCTGAAAGCTGTTGCTGGTCCTGACCTTCCCATAGTAGCCCATATACAGGAACAACAGTACTGGGGATCTGTGCTTTCCCACAAAGGTCATTTGTCATGGTGCTCGGTCTCGGCAGAGCCTGTTTCCGAAAAGGCAAACGTCTGGCTATTCCTCCTACGAGGAAGGAGACAGCCCTGTAAGCTGTTGCTGGTGTTTACCTTCCCTTGGTGACCTACTCACAGGCACAACAGCACTGGGGATCTGTGCTTTCCCAGAGATGTCATATCTCATGGTGCTCGTTGTCGGCAGAGCCTGTTTCCGAAAAGGCAAACGTCTGGCTATTCCTCCTACGAGGAAGGAGACAGCCCTGAAAGGTGTTGCTGGTCTTCACCTTCCCGTGGTAGCCCACACACAGGAACAACAGCACTAGGGATAAGTGCTTTCCCAGAGATGTCATATCTCATGGTGCTCGTCCTCGGCAGAGCCTGTTTCCGAAAAGCAAACGTCTGGCTATTCATCCTACGAGGAAGGAGACAGCCCTGAAAGCTGTTGCTGGTCTTCACCTTCCCGTGGTAGCCCACACACAGGAACAACAGCACTAGGGATAAGTGCTTACCCAGAGATGTCATATCTCATGGTGCTCGTTCACGACAGAGCCTGATTCCGAAAAGGCAAACGACTGGCTCCAACTCCCACAATGAATGTGCCAGCCCTGAAAGCTGTTGCTGGTCTTCACCTTCCCTTGGCATCCTACTAACAGGAATAACAGCACTAGGTATCTGTGCTTTCCCAGAGATGTCATATCTCATGGTGCTCGTCCTCGGCAGAGCCTGTTTCCGAAAAGGCAAACGTCTGGCTATTCCTCCTACGAGGAAGGAGACAGCCCTGAAAGCTGTTGCTGGTCTTCACCTTCCCGTGGTAGCCCACACACAGGAACAACAGCACTAGGGATAAGTGCTTTCCCAGAGATGTCATATCTCATGGTGCTCGTTCACGACAGAGCCTGTTTCCGAAAAGACATACGACTGGCTCCTTCTCCCACAAGGAATGTGCCAGCCCTGAAAGCTGTTGCTGGTCCTGACCTTCCCATAGTAGCCCATACACAGGAACAACAGTACTGGGGATCTGTGCTTTCCCACAAATGTCATGTGTCATGGTGCTCGGTCTCGGCAGAGCCTGTTTCCGAAAAGGCAAACGTCTGGCTATTCCTCCTACGAGGAAGGAGACAGCCCTGAAAGCTGTTGCTGGTCTTCACCTTCCCGTGGTAGCCCACACACAGGAACAACAGCACTAGGGATAAGTGCTTTCCCAGAGATGTCATATCTCATGGTGCTCGTTCACGACAGAGCCTGTTTCCGAAAAGACATACGACTGGCTCCTTCTCCCACAAGGAATGTGCCAGCCCTGAAAGCTGTTGCTGGTCCTGACCTTCCCATAGTAGCCCATACACAGGAACAACAGTACTGGGGATCTGTGCTTTCCCACAAATGTCATGTGTCATGGTGCTCGGTCTCGGCAGAGCCTGTTTCCGAAAAGGCAAACGTCTGGCTATTCCTCCTACGAGGAAGGAGACAGCCCTGTAAGCTGTTGCTGGTGTTTACCTTCCCTTGGTGACCTACTCACAGGCACAACAGCACTGGGGATCTGTGCTTTCCCAGAGATGTCATATCTCATGGTGCTCGTTCTCGGCAGAGCCTGTTTCCGAAAAGGCAAACGTCTGGCTATTCCTCCTACGAGGAAGGAGACAGCCCTGAAAGGTGTTGCTGGTCTTCACCTTCCCGTGGTAGCCCACACACAGGAACAACAGCACTAGGGATAAGTGCTTTCCCAGAGATGTCATATCTCATGGTGCTCGTCCTCGGCAGAGCCTGTTTCCGAAAAGGCAAACGTCTGGCTATTCATCCTACGAGGAAGGAGACAGCCCTGAAAGCTGTTGCTGGTCTTCACCTTCCCGTGGTAGCCCACACACAGGAACAACAGCACTAGGGATAAGTGCTTACCCAGAGATGTCATATCTCATGGTGCTCGTTCACGACAGAGCCTGATTCCGAAAAGGCAAACGACTGGCTCCAACTCCCACAAAGAATGTGCCAGCCCTGAAAGCTGTTGCTGGTCTTCACCTTCCCTTGGCATCCTACTAACAGGAATAACAGCACTAGGGATCTGTGCTTTCCCAGAGATGTCATATCTCATGGTGCTCGTTCACGACAGAGCCTGTTTCCGAAAAGACATACGACTGGCTCCTTCTCCCACAAGGAATGTGCCAGCCCTGAAAGCGGTTGCTGGTCTTCACCTTCCCGTGGTAGCCCACACACAGGAATAACAGCACTAGGGATAAGTGCTTTCCCAGAGATGTCATATGTCATGGTGCTCGTTCTCGGCAGAGCCTGTTTCCGAAAAGACATACGACCGGCTCCTTCTCCCACAAGGAATGTGCCAGCCCTGAAAGCGGTTGCTGGTCTTCACCTTCCCTTGGTAGCCACACACAGGAATAACAGCACTAGGGATCTGTGCTTTCCCAGAGATGTCATATCTCATGGTGCTCGTCCTCGGCAGAGCCTGTTTCCGAAAAGGCAAACGTCTGGCTATTCCTCCTACGAGGAAGGAGACAGCCCTGAAAGCTGTTGCTGGTCTTCACCTTCCCGTGGTAGCCCACACACAGGAACAACAGCACTAGGGATAAGTGCTTTCCCAGAGATGTCATATCTCATGGTGCTCGTTCACGACAGAGCCTGTTTCCGAAAAGACATACGACTGGCTCCTTCTCCCACAAGGAATGTGCCAGCCCTGAAAGCTGTTGCTGGTCCTGACCTTCCCATAGTAGCCCATACACAGGAACAACAGTACTGGGGATCTGTGCTTTCCCACAAATGTCATGTGTCATGGTGCTCGGTCTCGGCAGAGCCTGTTTCCGAAAAGGCAAACGTCTGGCTATTCCTCCTACGAGGAAGGAGACAGCCCTGTAAGCTGTTGCTGGTGTTTACCTTCCCTTGGTGACCTACTCACAGGCACAACAACACTGGGGATCTGTGCTTTCCCAGAGATGTCATATCTCATGGTGCTCGTCCTCGGCAGAGCCTGTTTCTGAAAAGGCAAACGACTGGCTCCTTCTCCCACAAGGAATGTGCCAGCCCTGAAAGCTGTTGCTGGTGTTTACCTTCCCTTGGTAGCCCACACACAGGAATAACAGCACTAGGGATCTGTGCTTTCCCAGAGATGTCATATCTCATGGTGCTCGTCCTCGGCAGAGCCTGTTTCCGAAAAGGCAAACGTCTGGCTATTCCTCCTACGAGGAAGGAGACAGCCCTAAAAGCTGTTGCTGGTCTTCACCTTCCCGTGGTAGCCCACACACAGGAACAACAGCACTAGGGATAAGTGCTTTCCCAGAGATGTCATATCTCATGGTGCTTGTTCTCGGCAGAGCCTGTTTCCGAAAAAGCAAACGTCTGGCTATTCCTTTTACGAGGAATGTGCCAGCCCTGAAAGCTGTTGCTGGTGTTTACCTTCCCGTGGCGACATACTCACAATAGCAACAGCACTAGGGATAAGTGCTTTCCCAGAGATGTCATGTCTCATGGTGCTCGGTCTCGGCAGAGCCTGTTTCCGAAAAGGCAAACGACTGGCTCCTTCTCCCACAAGGAATGTGCCAGCCCTGAAAGCGGTTGCTGGTCTTCACCTTCCCTTGGTAGCCCACACACAGGAATAACAGCACTAGGGATAAGTGCTTTCCCAGAGATGTCATATCTCATGGTGCTCGTTCACGACAGAGCCTGTTTCCGAAAAGACATACGACTGGCTCCTTCTCCCACAAGGAATGTGCCAGCCCTGAAAGCGGTTGCTGGTCTTCACCTTCCCTTGGTAGCCCACACACAGGAATAACAGCACTAGGGATCTGTGCTTTCCCAGAGATGTCATATCTCATGGTGCTCGTCCTCGGCAGAGCCTGTTTCCGAAAAGGCAAACGTCTGGCTATTCATCCTACGAGGAATGTGCAAGCCCTGAAAGCTGTTGCTGGTCTTCACCTTCCCGTGGTAGCCCACACACAGGAACAACAGCACTAGGGATAAGTGCTTTCCCAGAGATGTCATATCTCATGGTGCTCGTTCACGACAGAGCCTGTTTCCGAAAAGACATACGACTGGCTCCTTCTCCCACAAGGAATGTGCCAGCCCTGAAAGCTGTTGCTGGTCCTGACCTTCCCATAGTAGCCCATACACAGGAACAACAGTACTGGGGATCTGTGCTTTCCCACAAATGTCATGTGTCATGGTGCTCGGTCTCGGCAGAGCCTGTTTCCGAAAAGGCAAACGTCTGGCTATTCCTCCTACGAGGAAGGAGACAGCCCTGTAAGCTGTTGCTGGTGTTTACCTTCCCTTGGTGACCTACTCACAGGCACAACAGCACTGGGGATCTGTGCTTTCCCAGAGATGTCATATCTCATGGTGCTCGTTCTCGGCAGTGCCTGTTTCCGAAAAGGCAAACGTCTGGCTATTCCTCCTACGAGGAAGGAGACAGCCCTGAAAGGTGTTGCTGGTCTTCACCTTCCCGTGGTAGCCCACACACAGGAACAACAGCACTAGGGATAAGTGCTTTCCCAGAGATGTCATATCTCATGGTGCTCGTTCTCGGCAGAGCCTGTTTCCGAAAAGACATACGACCGGCTCCTTCTCCCACAAGGAATGTGCCAGCCCTGAAAGCGGTTGCTGGTCTTCACCTTCCCTTGGTAGCCCACACACAGGAATAACAGCACTAGGGATAAGTGCTTTCCCAGAGATTTCATATCTCATGGTGCTCGTCCTCGGCAGAGCCTGTTTCCGAAAAGGCAAACGTCTGGCTATTCCTGCTACGAGGAATGTGCAAGCCCTGAAAGCTGTTGCTGGTCTTCACCTTCCCGTGGTAGCCCACACACAGGAACAACAGCACTAGGGATAAGTGCTTTCCCAGAGATGTCATATCTCATGGTGCTCGTTCACGACAGAGCCTGTTTCCGAAAAGACATACGACTGGCTCCTTCTCCCACAAGGAATGTGCCAGCCCTGAAAGCTGTTGCTGGTCCTGACCTTCCCATAGTAGCCCATACACAGGAACAACAGTACTGGGGATCTGTGCTTTCCCACAAATGTCATGTGTCATGGTGCTCGGTCTCGGCAGAGCCTGTTTCCGAAAAGGCAAACGTCTGGCTATTCCTCCTACGAGGAAGGAGACAGCCCTGAAAGCTGTTGCTGGTGTTTACCTTCCCTTGGTGACCTACTCACAGGCACAACAGCACTGGGGATCTGTGCTTTCCCAGAGATGTCATATCTCATGGTGCTCGTTCTCGGCAGAGCCTGTTTCCGAAAAGACATACGACCGGCTCCTTCTCCCACAAGGAATGTGCCAGCCCTGAAAGCGGTTGCTGGTCTTCACCTTCCCTTGGTAGCCCACACACAGGAATAACAGCACTAGGGATCTGTGCTTTCCCAGAGATGTCATATCTCATGGTGCTCGTCCTCGGCAGAGCCTGTTTCCGAAAAGACATACGACTGGCTATTCCTCCTACGAGGAAGGAGACAGCCCTGAAAGCTGTTGCTGGTCTTCACCTTCCCGTGGTAGCCCACACACAGGAACAACAGCACTAGGGATAAGTGCTTACCCAGAGATGTCATATCTCATGGTGCTCGTTCACGACAGAGCCTGTTTCCGAAAAGACATACGACTGGCTCCTTCTCCCACAAGGAATGTGCCAGCCCTGAAAGCTGTTGCTGGTCCTGACCTTCCCATAGTAGCCCATACACAGGAACAACAGTACTGGGGATCTGTGCTTTCCCACAAATGTCATGTGTCATGGTGCTCGGTCTCGGCAGAGCCTGTTTCCGAAAAGGCAAACGTCTGGCTATTCCTCCTACGAGGAAGGAGACAGCCCTGTAAGCTGTTGCTGGTGTTTACCTTCCCTTGGTGACCTACTCACAGGCACAACAACACTGGGGATCTGTGCTTTCCCAGAGATGTCATATCTCATGGTGCTCGTCCTCGGCAGAGCCTGTTTCTGAAAAGGCAAACGACTGGCTCCTTCTCCCACAAGGAATGTGCCAGCCCTGAAAGCTGTTGCTGGTGTTTACCTTCCCTTGGTAGCCCACACACAGGAATAACAGCACTAGGGATCTGTGCTTTCCCAGAGATGTCATATCTCATGGTGCTCGTCCTCGGCAGAGCCTGTTTCCGAAAAGGCAAACGTCTGGCTATTCCTCCTACGAGGAAGGAGACAGCCCTAAAAGCTGTTGCTGGTCTTCACCTTCCCGTGGTAGCCCACACAGAGGAACAACAGCACTAGGGATAAGTGCTTTCCCAGAGATGTCATATCTCATGGTGCTTGTTCTCGGCAGAGCCTGTTTCCGAAAAAGCAAACGTCTGGCTATTCCTTTTACGAGGAATGTGCCAGCCCTGAAAGCTGTTGCTGGTGTTTACCTTCCCGTGGCGACATACTCACAATAGCAACAGCACTAGGGATAAGTGCTTTCCCAGAGATGTCATGTCTCATGGTGCTCGGTCTCGGCAGAGCCTGTTTCCGAAAAGGCAAACGACTGGCTCCTTCTCCCACAAGGAATGTGCCAGCCCTGAAAGCGGTTGCTGGTCTTCACCTTCCCTTGGTAGCCCACACACAGGAATAACAGCACTAGGGATAAGTGCTTTCCCAGAGATGTCATATCTCATGGTGCTCGTTCACGACAGAGCCTGTTTCCGAAAAGACATACGACTGGCTCCTTCTCCCACAAGGAATGTGCCAGCCCTGAAAGCGGTTGCTGGTCTTCACCTTCCCTTGGTAGCCCACACACAGGAATAACAGCACTAGGGATCTGTGCTTTCCCAGAGATGTCATATCTCATGGTGCTCGTCCTCGGCAGAGCCTGTTTCCGAAAAGGCAAACGTCTGGCTATTCATCCTACGAGGAATGTGCAAGCCCTGAAAGCTGTTGCTGGTCTTCACCTTCCCGTGGTAGCCCACACACAGGAACAACAGCACTAGGGATAAGTGCTTTCCCAGAGATGTCATATCTCATGGTGCTCGTTCACGACAGAGCCTGTTTCCGAAAAGACATACGACTGGCTCCTTCTCCCACAAGGAATGTGCCAGCCCTGAAAGCTGTTGCTGGTCCTGACCTTCCCATAGTAGCCCATACACAGGAACAACAGTACTGGGGATCTGTGCTTTCCCACAAATGTCATGTGTCATGGTGCTCGGTCTCGGCAGAGCCTGTTTCCGAAAAGGCAAACGTCTGGCTATTCCTCCTACGAGGAAGGAGACAGCCCTGTAAGCTGTTGCTGGTGTTTACCTTCCCTTGGTGACCTACTCACAGGCACAACAGCACTGGGGATCTGTGCTTTCCCAGAGATGTCATATCTCATGGTGCTCGTTCTCGGCAGTGCCTGTTTCCGAAAAGGCAAACGTCTGGCTATTCCTCCTACGAGGAAGGAGACAGCCCTGAAAGGTGTTGCTGGTCTTCACCTTCCCGTGGTAGCCCACACACAGGAACAACAGCACTAGGGATAAGTGCTTTCCCAGAGATGTCATATCTCATGGTGCTCGTTCTCGGCAGAGCCTGTTTCCGAAAAGACATACGACCGGCTCCTTCTCCCACAAGGAATGTGCCAGCCCTGAAAGCGGTTGCTGGTCTTCACCTTCCCTTGGTAGCCCACACACAGGAATAACAGCACTAGGGATAAGTGCTTTCCCAGAGATTTCATATCTCATGGTGCTCGTCCTCGGCAGAGCCTGTTTCCGAAAAGGCAAACGTCTGGCTATTCCTGCTACGAGGAATGTGCAAGCCCTGAAAGCTGTTGCTGGTCTTCACCTTCCCGTGGTAGCCCACACACAGGAACAACAGCACTAGGGATAAGTGCTTTCCCAGAGATGTCATATCTCATGGTGCTCGTTCACGACAGAGCCTGTTTCCGAAAAGACATACGACTGGCTCCTTCTCCCACAAGGAATGTGCCAGCCCTGAAAGCTGTTGCTGGTCCTGACCTTCCCATAGTAGCCCATACACAGGAACAACAGTACTGGGGATCTGTGCTTTCCCACAAATGTCATGTGTCATGGTGCTCGGTCTCGGCAGAGCCTGTTTCCGAAAAGGCAAACGTCTGGCTATTCCTCCTACGAGGAAGGAGACAGCCCTGAAAGCTGTTGCTGGTGTTTACCTTCCCTTGGTGACCTACTCACAGGCACAACAGCACTGGGGATCTGTGCTTTCCCAGAGATGTCATATCTCATGGTGCTCGTTCTCGGCAGAGCCTGTTTCCGAAAAGACATACGACCGGCTCCTTCTCCCACAAGGAATGTGCCAGCCCTGAAAGCGGTTGCTGGTCTTCACCTTCCCTTGGTAGCCCACACACAGGAATAACAGCACTAGGGATCTGTGCTTTCCCAGAGATGTCATATCTCATGGTGCTCGTCCTCGGCAGAGCCTGTTTCCGAAAAGACATACGACTGGCTATTCCTCCTACGAGGAAGGAGACAGCCCTGAAAGCTGTTGCTGGTCTTCACCTTCCCGTGGTAGCCCACACACAGGAACAACAGCACTAGGGATAAGTGCTTACCCAGAGATGTCATATCTCATGGTGCTCGTTCACGACAGAGCCTGTTTCCGAAAAGACATACGACTGGCTCCTTCTCCCACAAGGAATGTGCCAGCCCTGAAAGCTGTTGCTGGTCCTGACCTTCCCATAGTAGCCCATACACAGGAACAACAGTACTGGGGATCTGTGCTTTCCCACAAATGTCATGTGTCATGGTGCTCGGTCTCGGCAGAGCCTGTTTCCGAAAAGGCAAACGTCTGGCTATTCCTCCTACGAGGAAGGAGACAGCCCTGTAAGCTGTTGCTGGTGTTTACCTTCCCTTGGTGACCTACTCACAGGCACAACAACACTGGGGATCTGTGCTTTCCCAGAGATGTCATATCTCATGGTGCTCGTCCTCGGCAGAGCCTGTTTCTGAAAAGGCAAACGACTGGCTCCTTCTCCCACAAGGAATGTGCCAGCCCTGAAAGCTGTTGCTGGTGTTTACCTTCCCTTGGTAGCCCACACACAGGAATAACAGCACTAGGGATCTGTGCTTTCCCAGAGATGTCATATCTCATGGTGCTCGTCCTCGGCAGAGCCTGTTTCCGAAAAGGCAAACGTCTGGCTATTCCTCCTACGAGGAAGGAGACAGCCCTAAAAGCTGTTGCTGGTCTTCACCTTCCCGTGGTAGCCCACACAGAGGAACAACAGCACTAGGGATAAGTGCTTTCCCAGAGATGTCATATCTCATGGTGCTTGTTCTCGGCAGAGCCTGTTTCCGAAAAAGCAAACGTCTGGCTATTCCTTTTACGAGGAATGTGCCAGCCCTGAAAGCTGTTGCTGGTGTTTACCTTCCCGTGGCGACATACTCACAATAGCAACAGCACTAGGGATAAGTGCTTTCCCACAAATGTCATGTGTCATGGTGCTCGGTCTCGGCAGAGCCTGTTTCCGAAAAGGCAAACGACTGGCTCCTTCTCCCACAAGGAATGTGCCAGCCCTGAAAGCTGTTGCTGGTCTTCACCTTCCCTTGGCATCCTACTCACATGCACAATAGCACTGGGGATCTGTGCTTTCCCAGAGATGTCATATCTCATGGTGCTCGTTCTCGGCAGAGCCTGTTTCCGAAAAGACATACGACCGGCTCCTTCTCCCACAAGGAATGTGCCAGCCCTGAAAGCGGTTGCTGGTCTTCACCTTCCCTTGGTAGCCCACACACAGGAATAACAGCACTAGGGATCTGTGCTTTCCCAGAGATGTCATATCTCATGGTGTTCGTCCTCGGCAGAGCCTGTTTCCGAAAAGGCAAACGTCTGGCTATTCCTCCTACGAGGAAGGAGACAGCCCTGAAAGCTGTTGCTGGTCTTCACCTTCCCGTGGTAGCCCACACACAGGAACAACAGCACTAGGGATAAGTGCTTTCCCAGAGATGTCATATCTCATGGTGCTCGTTCACGACAGAGCCTGTTTCCGAAAAGACATACGACTGGCTCCTTCTCCCACAAGGAATGTGCCAGCCCTGAAAGCTGTTGCTGGTCCTGACCTTCCCATAGTAGCCCATACACAGGAACAACAGTACTGGGGATCTGTGCTTTCCCACAAATGTCATGTGTCATGGTGCTCGGTCTCGGCAGAGCCTGTTTCCGAAAAGGCAAACGTCTGGCTATTCCTCCTACGAGGAAGGAGACAGCCCTGTAAGCTGTTGCTGGTGTTTACCTTCCCTTGGTGACCTACTCACAGGCACAACAGCACTGGGGATCTGTGCTTTCCCAGAGATGTCATATCTCATGGTGCTCGGTCTCGGCAGAGCCTGTTTCCGAAAAGGCAAACGTCTGGCTATTCCTCCTACGAGGAAGGAGACAGCCCTGTAAGCTGTTGCTGGTCTTCACCTTCCCTTGGTGACCTACTCACAGGCACAACAGCACTGGGGATCTGTGCTTTCCCAGAGATGTCATATCTCATGGTGCTCGTTCTCGGCAGAGCCTGTTTCCGAAAAGGCAAACGTCTGGCTATTCCTCCTACGAGGAAGGAGACAGCCCTGAAAGCTGTTGCTGGTCTTCACCTTCCCGTGGTAGCCCACACACAGGAACAACAGCACTAGGGATAAGTGCTTTCCCAGAGATGTCATATCTCATGGTGCTCGTTCACGACAGAGCCTGTTTCCGAAAAGACATACGACTGGCTCCTTCTCCCACAAGGAATGTGCCAGCCCTGAAAGCTGTTGCTGGTCCTGACCTTCCCATAGTAGCCCATACACAGGAACAACAGTACTGGGGATCTGTGCTTTCCCACAAATGTCATGTGTCATGGTGCTCGGTCTCGGCAGAGCCTGTTTCCGAAAAGGCAAACGTCTGGCTATTCCTCCTACGAGGAAGGAGACAGCCCTGTAAGCTGTTGCTGGTGTTTACCTTCCCTTGGTGACCTACTCACAGGCACAACAGCACTGGGGATCTGTGCTTTCCCAGAGATGTCATATCTCATGGTGCTCGTTCTCGGCAGAGCCTGTTTCCGAAAAGACATACGACCGGCTCCTTCTCCCACAAGGAATGTGCCAGCCCTGAAAGCGGTTGCTGGTCTTCACCTTCCCTTGGTAGCCCACACACAGGAATAACAGCACTAGGGATCTGTGCTTTCCCAGAGATGTCATATCTCATGGTGCTCGTCCTCGGCAGAGCCTGTTTCCGAAAAGACATACGACTGGCTATTCCTCCTACGAGGAAGGAGACAGCCCTGAAAGCTGTTGCTGGTCTTCACCTTCCCGTGGTAGCCCACACACAGGAACAACAGCACTAGGGATAAGTGCTTTCCCAGAGATGTCATATCTCATGGTGCTCGTTCACGACAGAGCCTGTTTCCGAAAAGACATACGACTGGCTCCTTCTCCCACAAGGAATGTGCCAGCCCTGAAAGCTGTTGCTGGTCCTGACCTTCCCATAGTAGCCCATATACAGGAACAACAGTACTGGGGATCTGTGCTTTCCCACAAATGTCATTTGTCATGGTGCTCGGTCTCGGCAGAGCCTGTTTCCGAAAAGGCAAACGTCTGGCTATTCCTCCTACGAGGAAGGAGACAGCCCTGAAAGCTGTTGCTGGTCTTCACCTTCCCGTGGTAGCCCACACACAGGAACAACAGCACTAGGGATAAGTGCTTTCCCAGAGATGTCATATCTCATGGTGCTCGTTCACGACAGAGCCTGTTTCCGAAAAGACATACGACTGGCTCCTTCTCCCACAAGGAATGTGCCAGCCCTGAAAGCTGTTGCTGGTCCTGACCTTCCCATAGTAGCCCATACACAGGAACAACAGTACTGGGGATCTGTGCTTTCCCACAAATGTCATGTGTCATGGTGCTCGGTCTCGGCAGAGCCTGTTTCCGAAAAGGCAAACGTCTGGCTATTCCTCCTACGAGGAAGGAGACAGCCCTGTAAGCTGTTGCTGGTGTTTACCTTCCCTTGGTGACCTACTCACAGGCACAACAGCACTGGGGATCTGTGCTTTCCCAGAGATGTCATATCTCATGGTGCTCGTTCTCGGCAGAGCCTGTTTCCGAAAAGGCAAACGTCTGGCTATTCCTCCTACGAGGAAGGAGACAGCCCTGAAAGCTGTTGCTGGTCTTCACCTTCCCGTGGTAGCCCACACACAGGAACAACAGCACTAGGGATAAGTGCTTTCCCAGAGATGTCATATCTCATGGTGCTCGTTCTCGGCAGAGCCTGTTTCCGAAAAGGCAAACGTCTGGCTATTCCTCCTACGAGGAAGGAGACAGCCCTGAAAGGTGTTGCTGGTCTTCACCTTCCCGTGGTAGCCCACACACAGGAACAACAGCACTAGGGATAAGTGCTTTCCCAGAGATGTCATATCTCATGGTGCTCGTCCTCGGCAGAGCCTGTTTCCGAAAAGGCAAACGTCTGGCTATTCATCCTACGAGGAAGGAGACAGCCCTGAAAGCTGTTGCTGGTCTTCACCTTCCCGTGGTAGCCCACACACAGGAACAACAGCACTAGGGATAAGTGCTTACCCAGAGATGTCATATCTCATGGTGCTCGTTCACGACAGAGCCTGATTCCGAAAAGGCAAACGACTGGCTCCAACTCCCACAAAGAATGTGCCAGCCCTGAAAGCTGTTGCTGGTCTTCACCTTCCCTTGGCATCCTACTAACAGGAATAACAGCACTAGGGATCTGTGCTTTCCCAGAGATGTCATATCTCATGGTGCTCGTCCTCGGCAGAGCCTGTTTCCGAAAAGGCAAACGTCTGGCTATTCCTCCTACGAGGAAGGACACAGCCCTGAAAGCTGTTGCTGGTCTTCACCTTCCCGTGGTAGCCCACACACAGGAACAACAGCACTAGGGATAAGTGCTTTCCCAGAGATGTCATATCTCATGGTGCTCGTTCTCGGCAGAGCCTGTTTCCGAAAAGACATACGACCGGCTCCTTCTCCCACAAGGAATGTGCCAGCCCTGAAAGCGGTTGCTGGTCTTCACCTTCCCTTGGTAGCCCACACACAGGAATAACAGCACTAGGGATCTGTGCTTTCCCAGAGATGTCATATCTCATGGTGCTCGTCCTCGGCAGAGCCTGTTTCCGAAAAGGCAAACGTCTGGCTATTCCTCCTACGAGGAAGGAGACAGCCCTGAAAGCTGTTGCTGGTCTTCACCTTCCCGTGGTAGCCCACACACAGGAACAACAGCACTAGGGATAAGTGCTTTCCCAGAGATGTCATATCTCATGGTGCTCGTTCACGACAGAGCCTGTTTCCGAAAAGACATACGACTGGCTCCTTCTCCCACAAGGAATGTGCCAGCCCTGAAAGCTGTTGCTGGTCCTGACCTTCCCATAGTAGCCCATACACAGGAACAACAGTACTGGGGATCTGTGCTTTCCCACAAATGTCATGTGTCATGGTGCTCGGTCTCGGCAGAGCCTGTTTCCGAAAAGGCAAACGTCTGGCTATTCCTCCTACGAGGAAGGAGACAGCCCTGTAAGCTGTTGCTGGTGTTTACCTTCCCTTGGTGACCTACTCACAGGCACAACAGCACTGGGGATCTGTGCTTTCCCAGAGATGTCATATCTCATGGTGCTCGGTCTCGGCAGAGCCTGTTTCCGAAAAGGCAAACGTCTGGCTATTCCTCCTACGAGGAAGGAGACAGCCCTGTAAGCTGTTGCTGGTGTTTACCTTCCCTTGGTGACCTACTCACAGGCACAACAGCACTGGGGATCTGTGCTTTCCCAGAGATGTCATATCTCATGGTGCTCGTTCTCGGCAGAGCCTGTTTCCGAAAAGGCAAACGTCTGGCTATTCCTCCTACGAGGAAGGAGACAGCCCTGAAAGCTGTTGCTGGTCTTCACCTTCCCGTGGTAGCCCACACACAGGAACAACAGCACTAGGGATAAGTGCTTTCCCAGAGATGTCATATCTCATGGTGCTCGTTCACGACAGAGCCTGTTTCCGAAAAGACATACGACTGGCTCCTTCTCCCACAAGGAATGTGCCAGCCCTGAAAGCTGTTGCTGGTCCTGACCTTCCCATAGTAGCCCATACACAGGAACAACAGTACTGGGGATCTGTGCTTTCCCACAAATGTCATGTGTCATGGTGCTCGGTCTCGGCAGAGCCTGTTTCCGAAAAGGCAAACGTCTGGCTATTCCTCCTACGAGGAAGGAGACAGCCCTGTAAGCTGTTGCTGGTGTTTACCTTCCCTTGGTGACCTACTCACAGGCACAACAGCACTGGGGATCTGTGCTTTCCCAGAGATGTCATATCTCATGGTGCTCGTTCTCGGCAGAGCCTGTTTCCGAAAAGACATACGACCGGCTCCTTCTCCCACAAGGAATGTGCCAGCCCTGAAAGCGGTTGCTGGTCTTCACCTTCCCTTGGTAGCCCACACACAGGAATAACAGCACTAGGGATCTGTGCTTTCCCAGAGATGTCATATCTCATGGTGCTCGTCCTCGGCAGAGCCTGTTTCCGAAAAGACATACGACTGGCTATTCCTCCTACGAGGAAGGAGACAGCCCTGAAAGCTGTTGCTGGTCTTCACCTTCCCGTGGTAGCCCACACACAGGAACAACAGCACTAGGGATAAGTGCTTTCCCAGAGATGTCATATCTCATGGTGCTCGTTCACGACAGAGCCTGTTTCCGAAAAGACATACGACTGGCTCCTTCTCCCACAAGGAATGTGCCAGCCCTGAAAGCTGTTGCTGGTCCTGACCTTCCCATAGTAGCCCATATACAGGAACAACAGTACTGGGGATCTGTGCTTTCCCACAAATGTCATTTGTCATGGTGCTCGGTCTCGGCAGAGCCTGTTTCCGAAAAGGCAAACGTCTGGCTATTCCTCCTACGAGGAAGGAGACAGCCCTGAAAGCTGTTGCTGGTCTTCACCTTCCCGTGGTAGCCCACACACAGGAACAACAGCACTAGGGATAAGTGCTTTCCCAGAGATGTCATATCTCATGGTGCTCGTTCACGACAGAGCCTGTTTCCGAAAAGACATACGACTGGCTCCTTCTCCCACAAGGAATGTGCCAGCCCTGAAAGCTGTTGCTGGTCCTGACCTTCCCATAGTAGCCCATACACAGGAACAACAGTACTGGGGATCTGTGCTTTCCCACAAATGTCATGTGTCATGGTGCTCGGTCTCGGCAGAGCCTGTTTCCGAAAAGGCAAACGTCTGGCTATTCCTCCTACGAGGAAGGAGACAGCCCTGTAAGCTGTTGCTGGTGTTTACCTTCCCTTGGTGACCTACTCACAGGCACAACAGCACTGGGGATCTGTGCTTTCCCAGAGATGTCATATCTCATGGTGCTCGTTCTCGGCAGAGCCTGTTTCCGAAAAGGCAAACGTCTGGCTATTCCTCCTACGAGGAAGGAGACAGCCCTGAAAGCTGTTGCTGGTCTTCACCTTCCCGTGGTAGCCCACACACAGGAACAACAGCACTAGGGATAAGTGCTTTCCCAGAGATGTCATATCTCATGGTGCTCGTTCTCGGCAGAGCCTGTTTCCGAAAAGGCAAACGTCTGGCTATTCCTCCTACGAGGAAGGAGACAGCCCTGAAAGGTGTTGCTGGTCTTCACCTTCCCGTGGTAGCCCACACACAGGAACAACAGCACTAGGGATAAGTGCTTTCCCAGAGATGTCATATCTCATGGTGCTCGTCCTCGGCAGAGCCTGTTTCCGAAAAGGCAAACGTCTGGCTATTCATCCTACGAGGAAGGAGACAGCCCTGAAAGCTGTTGCTGGTCTTCACCTTCCCGTGGTAGCCCACACACAGGAACAACAGCACTAGGGATAAGTGCTTACCCAGAGATGTCATATCTCATGGTGCTCGTTCACGACAGAGCCTGATTCCGAAAAGGCAAACGACTGGCTCCAACTCCCACAAAGAATGTGCCAGCCCTGAAAGCTGTTGCTGGTCTTCACCTTCCCTTGGCATCCTACTAACAGGAATAACAGCACTAGGGATCTGTGCTTTCCCAGAGATGTCATATCTCATGGTGCTCGTCCTCGGCAGAGCCTGTTTCCGAAAAGGCAAACGTCTGGCTATTCCTCCTACGAGGAAGGACACAGCCCTGAAAGCTGTTGCTGGTCTTCACCTTCCCGTGGTAGCCCACACACAGGAACAACAGCACTAGGGATAAGTGCTTTCCCAGAGATGTCATATCTCATGGTGCTCGTTCTCGGCAGAGCCTGTTTCCGAAAAGACATACGACCGGCTCCTTCTCCCACAAGGAATGTGCCAGCCCTGAAAGCGGTTGCTGGTCTTCACCTTCCCTTGGTAGCCCACACACAGGAATAACAGCACTAGGGATCTGTGCTTTCCCAGAGATGTCATATCTCATGGTGCTCGTCCTCGGCAGAGCCTGTTTCCGAAAAGGCAAACGTCTGGCTATTCCTCCTACGAGGAAGGAGACAGCCCTGAAAGCTGTTGCTGGTCTTCACCTTCC
This sequence comes from Buteo buteo, assembly GCF_964188355.1. Classification (NCBI taxonomy): domain Eukaryota; kingdom Metazoa; phylum Chordata; class Aves; order Accipitriformes; family Accipitridae; genus Buteo; species Buteo buteo. The sequence continues at coordinate 11,706,879 of NC_134188.1, forward strand.
CGTGGTAGCCCACACACAGGAACAACAGCACTAGGGATAAGTGCTTTCCCAGAGATGTCATATCTCATGGTGCTCGTTCACGACAGAGCCTGTTTCCGAAAAGACATACGACTGGCTCCTTCTCCCACAAGGAATGTGCCAGCCCTGAAAGCTGTTGCTGGTCTTCACCTTCCCGTGGTAGCCCACACACAGGAACAACAGCACTAGGGATAAGTGCTTTCCCAGAGATGTCATATCTCATGGTGCTCGTTCTCGGCAGAGCCTGTTTCCGAAAAGACATACGACCGGCTCCTTCTCCCACAAGGAATGTGCCAGCCCTGAAAGCGGTTGCTGGTCTTCACCTTCCCTTGGTAGCCCACACACAGGAATAACAGCACTAGGGATCTGTGCTTTCCCAGAGATGTCATATCTCATGGTGCTCGTCCTCGGCAGAGCCTGTTTCCGAAAAGGCAAACGTCTGGCTATTCCTCCTACGAGGAAGGAGACAGCCCTGAAAGCTGTTGCTGGTCTTCACCTTCCCGTGGTAGCCCACACACAGGAACAACAGCACTAGGGATAAGTGCTTTCCCAGAGATGTCATATCTCATGGTGCTCGTTCACGACAGAGCCTGTTTCCGAAAAGACATACGACTGGCTCCTTCTCCCACAAGGAATGTGCCAGCCCTGAAAGCGGTTGCTGGTCTTCACCTTCCCGTGGTAGCCCACACACAGGAATAACAGCACTAGGGATCTGTGCTTTCCCAGAGATGTCATATCTCATGGTGCTCGTCCTCGGCAGAGCCTGTTTCCGAAAAGGCAAACGTCTGGCTATTCCTGCTACGAGGAATGTGCAAGCCCTGAAAGCTGTTGCTGGTCTTCACCTTCCCGTGGTAGCCCACACACAGGAACAACAGCACTAGGGATAAGTGCTTTCCCAGAGATGTCATATGTCATGGTGCTCGTTCTCGGCAGAGCCTGTTTCCGAAAAGACATACGACCGGCTCCTTCTCCCACAAGGAATGTGCCAGCCCTGAAAGCGGTTGCTGGTCTTCACCTTCCCTTGGTAGCCCACACACAGGAATAACAGCACTAGGGATCTGTGCTTTCCCAGAGATGTCATATCTCATGGTGCTCGTCCTCGGCAGAGCCTGTTTCCGAAAAGGCAAACGTCTGGCTATTCCTCCTACGAGGAAGGAGACAGCCCTGAAAGCTGTTGCTGGTCTTCACCTTCCCGTGGTAGCCCACACACAGGAACAACAGCACTAGGGATAAGTGCTTTCCCAGAGATGTCATATCTCATGGTGCTCGTTCACGACAGAGCCTGTTTCCGAAAAGACATACGACTGGCTCCTTCTCCCACAAGGAATGTGCCAGCCCTGAAAGCTGTTGCTGGTCCTGACCTTCCCATAGTAGCCCATACACAGGAACAACAGTACTGGGGATCTGTGCTTTCCCACAAATGTCATGTGTCATGGTGCTCGGTCTCGGCAGAGCCTGTTTCCGAAAAGGCAAACGTCTGGCTATTCCTCCTACGAGGAAGGAGACAGCCCTGTAAGCTGTTGCTGGTGTTTACCTTCCCTTGGTGACCTACTCACAGGCACAACAGCACTGGGGATCTGTGCTTTCCCAGAGATGTCATATCTCATGGTGCTCGTTCTCGGCAGAGCCTGTTTCCGAAAAGACATACGACCGGCTCCTTCTCCCACAAGGAATGTGCCAGCCCTGAAAGCGGTTGCTGGTCTTCACCTTCCCTTGGTAGCCCACACACAGGAATAACAGCACTAGGGATAAGTGCTTTCCCAGAGATGTCATATCTCATGGTGCTCGTCCTCGGCAGAGCCTGTTTCCGAAAAGACATACGACTGGCTATTCCTCCTACGAGGAAGGAGACAGCCCTGAAAGCTGTTGCTGGTCTTCACCTTCCCGTGGTAGCCCACACACAGGAACAACAGCACTAGGGATAAGTGCTTTCCCAGAGATGTCATATCTCATGGTGCTCGTTCACGACAGAGCCTGTTTCCGAAAAGACATACGACTGGCTCCTTCTCCCACAAGGAATGTGCCAGCCCTGAAAGCTGTTGCTGGTCCTGACCTTCCCATAGTAGCCCATACACAGGAACAACAGTACTGGGGATCTGTGCTTTCCCACAAATGTCATGTGTCATGGTGCTCGGTCTCGGCAGAGCCTGTTTCCGAAAAGGCAAACGTCTGGCTATTCCTCCTACGAGGAAGGAGACAGCCCTGTAAGCTGTTGCTGGTGTTTACCTTCCCTTGGTGACCTACTCACAGGCACAACAACACTGGGGATCTGTGCTTTCCCAGAGATGTCATATCTCATGGTGCTCGTCCTCGGCAGAGCCTGTTTCTGAAAAGGCAAACGACTGGCTCCTTCTCCCACAAGGAATGTGCCAGCCCTGAAAGCTGTTGCTGGTGTTTACCTTCCCTTGGTAGCCCACACACAGGAATAACAGCACTAGGGATAAGTGCTTTCCCAGAGATGTCATATCTCATGGTGCTCGTCCTCGGCAGAGCCTGTTTCCGAAAAGGCAAACGTCTGGCTATTCCTCCTACGAGGAAGGAGACAGCCCTAAAAGCTGTTGCTGGTCTTCACCTTCCCGTGGTAGCCCACACACAGGAACAACAGCACTAGGGATAAGTGCTTTCCCAGAGATGTCATATCTCATGGTGCTTGTTCTCGGCAGAGCCTGTTTCCGAAAAAGCAAACGTCTGGCTATTCCTTTTAGGAGGAATGTGCCAGCCCTGAAAGCTGTTGCTGGTGTTTACCTTCCCGTGGCGACATACTCACAATAGCAACAGCACTAGGGATAAGTGCTTTCCCAGAGATGTCATGTCTCATGGTGCTCGGTCTCGGCAGAGCCTGTTTCCGAAAAGGCAAACGACTGGCTCCTTCTCCCACAAGGAATGTGCCAGCCCTGAAAGCTGTTGCTGGTCTTCACCTTCCCTTGGCATCCTACTCACATGCACAACAGCACTGGGGATCTGTGCTTTCCCAGAGATGTCATATCTCATGGTGCTCGTTCTCGGCAGAGCCTGTTTCCGAAAAGACATACGACCGGCTCCTTCTCCCACAAGGAATGTGCCAGCCCTGAAAGCGGTTGCTGGTCTTCACCTTCCCTTGGTAGCCCACACACAGGAATAACAGCACTAGGGATCTGTGCTTTCCCAGAGATGTCATATCTCATGGTGCTCGTCCTCGGCAGAGCCTGTTTCCGAAAAGGCAAACGTCTGGCTATTCCTCCTACGAGGAAGGAGACAGCCCTGAAAGCTGTTGCTGGTCTTCACCTTCCCGTGGTAGCCCACACACAGGAACAACAGCACTAGGGATAAGTGCTTTCCCAGAGATGTCATATCTCATGGTGCTCGTTCACGACAGAGCCTGTTTCCGAAAAGACATACGACTGGCTCCTTCTCCCACAAGGAATGTGCCAGCCCTGAAAGCTGTTGCTGGTCCTGACCTTCCCATAGTAGCCCATACACAGGAACAACAGTACTGGGGATCTGTGCTTTCCCACAAATGTCATGTGTCATGGTGCTCGGTCTCGGCAGAGCCTGTTTCCGAAAAGGCAAACGTCTGGCTATTCCTCCTACGAGGAAGGAGACAGCCCTGTAAGCTGTTGCTGGTGTTTACCTTCCCTTGGTGACCTACTCACAGGCACAACAGCACTGGGGATCTGTGCTTTCCCAGAGATGTCATATCTCATGGTGCTCGTTCTCGGCAGAGCCTGTTTCCGAAAAGGCAAACGTCTGGCTATTCCTCCTACGAGGAAGGAGACAGCCCTGAAAGCTGTTGCTGGTCTTCACCTTCCCGTGGTAGCCCACACACAGGAACAACAGCACTAGGGATAAGTGCTTACCCAGAGATGTCATATCTCATGGTGCTCGTTCACGACAGAGCCTGATTCCGAAAAGGCAAACGACTGGCTCCAACTCCCACAATGAATGTGCCAGCCCTGAAAGCTGTTGCTGGTCTTCACCTTCCCTTGGCATCCTACTAACAGGAATAACAGCACTAGGGATCTGTGCTTTCCCAGAGATGTCATATCTCATGGTGCTCGTCCTCGGCAGAGCCTGTTTCCGAAAAGGCAAACGTCTGGCTATTCCTCCTACGAGGAAGGAGACAGCCCTGAAAGCTGTTGCTGGTCTTCACCTTCCCGTGGTAGCCCACACACAGGAACAACAGCACTAGGGATAAGTGCTTTCCCAGAGATGTCATATCTCATGGTGCTCGTTCACGACAGAGCCTGTTTCCGAAAAGACATACGACTGGCTCCTTCTCCCACAAGGAATGTGCCAGCCCTGAAAGCTGTTGCTGGTCCTGACCTTCCCATAGTAGCCCATACACAGGAACAACAGTACTGGGGATCTGTGCTTTCCCACAAATGTCATGTGTCATGGTGCTCGGTCTCGGCAGAGCCTGTTTCCGAAAAGGCAAACGTCTGGCTATTCCTCCTACGAGGAAGGAGACAGCCCTGTAAGCTGTTGCTGGTGTTTACCTTCCCTTGGTGACCTACTCACAGGCACAACAGCACTGGGGATCTGTGCTTTCCCAGAGATGTCATATCTCATGGTGCTCGTTCTCGGCAGAGCCTGTTTCCGAAAAGACATACGACCGGCTCCTTCTCCCACAAGGAATGTGCCAGCCCTGAAAGCGGTTGCTGGTCTTCACCTTCCCGTGGTAGCCCACACACAGGAATAACAGCACTAGGGATCTGTGCTTTCCCAGAGATGTCATATCTCATGGTGCTCGTCCTCGGCAGAGCCTGTTTCCGAAAAGACATACGACTGGCTATTCCTCCTACGAGTAAGGAGACAGCCCTGAAAGCTGTTGCTGGTGTTTACCTTCCCTTGGTGACCTACTCACAGGCACAACAGCACTGGGGATCTGTGCTTTCCCAGAGATGTCATATCTCATGGTGCTCGTTCTCGGCAGAGCCTGTTTCCGAAAAGACATACGACCGGCTCCTTCTCCCACAAGGAATGTGCCAGCCCTGAAAGCGGTTGCTGGTCTTCACCTTCCCTTGGTAGCCCACACACAGGAATAACAGCACTAGGGATCTGTGCTTTCCCAGAGATGTCATATCTCATGGTGCTCGTCCTCGGCAGAGCCTGTTTCCGATAAGGCAAACGTCTGGCTATTCCTCCTACGAGGAAGGAGACAGCCCTGAAATCTGTTGCTGGTCTTCACCTTCCCGTGGTAGCCCACACACAGGAACAACAGCACTAGGGATAAGTGCTTTCCCAGAGATGTCATATCTCATGGTGCTCGTTCACGACAGAGCCTGTTTCCGAAAAGACATACGACTGGCTCCTTCTCCCACAAGGAATGTGCCAGCCCTGAAAGCTGTTGCTGGTCCTGACCTTCCCATAGTAGCCCATACACAGGAACAACAGTACTGGGGATCTGTGCTTTCCCACAAATGTCATGTGTCATGGTGCTCGGTCTCGGCAGAGCCTGTTTCCGAAAAGGCAAACGTCTGGCTATTCCTCCTACGAGGAAGGAGACAGCTATGTAAGCTGTTGCTGGTCTTCACCTTCCCTTGGTGACCTACTCACAGGCACAACAGCACTGGGGATCTGTGCTTTCCCAGAGATGTCATATCTCATGGTGCTCGGTCTCGGCAGAGCCTGTTTCCGAAAAGGCAAACGTCTGGCTATTCCTCCTACGAGGAAGGAGACAGCCCTGTAAGCTGTTGCTGGTGTTTACCTTCCCTTGGTGACCTACTCACAGGCACAACAGCACTGGGGATCTGTGCTTTCCCAGAGATGTCATATCTCATGGTGCTCGTTCTCGGCAGAGCCTGTTTCCGAAAAGGCAAACGTCTGGCTATTCCTCCTACGAGGAAGGAGACAGCCCTGAAAGCTGTTGCTGGTCTTCACCTTCCCGTGGTAGCCCACACACAGGAACAACAGCACTAGGGATAAGTGCTTTCCCAGAGATGTCATATCTCATGGTGCTCGTTCACGACAGAGCCTGTTTCCGAAAAGACATACGACTGGCTCCTTCTCCCACAAGGAATGTGCCAGCCCTGAAAGCTGTTGCTGGTCCTGACCTTCCCATAGTAGCCCATACACAGGAACAACAGTACTGGGGATCTGTGCTTTCCCACAAATGTCATGTGTCATGGTGCTCGGTCTCGGCAGAGCCTGTTTCCGAAAAGGCAAACGTCTGGCTATTCCTCCTACGAGGAAGGAGACAGCCCTGAAAGCTGTTGCTGGTCTTCACCTTCCCTTGGTGACCTACTGACAGGCACAACAGCACTGGGGATCTGTGCTTTCCCAGAGATGTCATATCTCATGGTGCTCGTCCTCGGCAGAGCCTGTTTCCGAAAAGGCAAACGTCTGGCTATTCCTGCTACGAGGAAGGAGACAGCCCTGAAAGCTGTTGCTGGTCTTCACCTTCCCGTGGTAGCCCACACACAGGAACAACAGCACTAGGGATAAGTGCTTTCCCAGAGATGTCATATCTCATGGTGCTCGTCCTCGGCAGAGCCTGTTTCCGAAAAGGCAAACGTCTGGCTATTCCTGCTACGAGGAATGTGCAAGCCCTGAAAGCTGTTGCTGGTCTTCACCTTCCCGTGGTAGCCCACACACAGGAACAACAGCACTAGGGATAAGTGCTTTCCCAGAGATGTCATATCTCATGGTGCTCGTTCTCGGCAGAGCCTGTTTCCGAAAAGACATACGACCGGCTCCTTCTCCCACAAGGAATGTGCCAGCCCTGAAAGCGGTTGCTGGTCTTCACCTTCCCTTGGTAGCCACACACAGGAATAACAGCACTAGGGATCTGTGCTTTCCCAGAGATGTCATATCTCATGGTGCTCGTCCTCGGCAGAGCCTGTTTCCGAAAAGGCAAACGTCTGGCTATTCCTCCTACGAGGAAGGAGACAGCCCTGAAAGCTGTTGCTGGTCTTCACCTTCCCGTGGTAGCCCACACACAGGAACAACAGCACTAGGGATAAGTGCTTTCCCAGAGATGTCATATCTCATGGTGCTCGTTCACGACAGAGCCTGTTTCCGAAAAGACATACGACTGGCTCCTTCTCCCACAAGGAATGTGCCAGCCCTGAAAGCTGTTGCTGGTCCTGACCTTCCCATAGTAGCCCATACACAGGAACAACAGTACTGGGGATCTGTGCTTTCCCACAAATGTCATGTGTCATGGTGCTCGGTCTCGGCAGAGCCTGTTTCCGAAAAGGCAAACGTCTGGCTATTCCTCCTACGAGGAAGGAGACAGCCCTGAAAGCTGTTGCTGGTCTTCACCTTCCCTTGGTGACCTACTGACAGGCACAACAGCACTGGGGATCTGTGCTTTCCCAGAGATGTCATATCTCATGGTGCTCGTCCTCGGCAGAGCCTGTTTCCGAAAAGGCAAACGTCTGGCTATTCCTGCTACGAGGAAGGAGACAGCCCTGAAAGCTGTTGCTGGTCTTCACCTTCCCGTGGTAGCCCACACACAGGAACAACAGCACTAGGGATAAGTGCTTTCCCAGAGATGTCATATCTCATGGTGCTCGTTCTCGGCAGAGCCTGTTTCCGAAAAGACATACGACCGGCTCCTTCTCCCACAAGGAATGTGCCAGCCCTGAAAGCGGTTGCTGGTCTTCACCTTCCCTTGGTAGCCACACACAGGAATAACAGCACTAGGGATCTGTGCTTTCCCAGAGATGTCATATCTCATGGTGCTCGTCCTCGGCAGAGCCTGTTTCCGAAAAGGCAAACGTCTGGCTATTCCTCCTACGAGGAAGGAGACAGCCCTGAAAGCTGTTGCTGGTCTTCACCTTCCCGTGGTAGCCCACACACAGGAACAACAGCACTAGGGATAAGTGCTTTCCCAGAGATGTCATATCTCATGGTGCTCGTTCTCGGCAGAGCCTGTTTCCGAAAAGACATACGACCGGCTCCTTCTCCCACAAGGAATGTGCCAGCCCTGAAAGCGGTTGCTGGTCTTCACCTTCCCTTGGTAGCCACACACAGGAATAACAGCACTAGGGATCTGTGCTTTCCCAGAGATGTCATATCTCATGGTGCTCGTCCTCGGCAGAGCCTGTTTCCGAAAAGGCAAACGTCTGGCTATTCCTCCTACGAGGAAGGAGACAGCCCTGAAAGCTGTTGCTGGTCTTCACCTTCCCGTGGTAGCCCACACACAGGAACAACAGCACTAGGGATAAGTGCTTTCCCAGAGATGTCATATCTCATGGTGCTCGTTCACGACAGAGCCTGTTTCCGAAAAGACATACGACTGGCTCCTTCTCCCACAAGGAATGTGCCAGCCCTGAAAGCTGTTGCTGGTCCTGACCTTCCCATAGTAGCCCATACACAGGAACAACAGTACTGGGGATCTGTGCTTTCCCACAAATGTCATGTGTCATGGTGCTCGGTCTCGGCAGAGCCTGTTTCCGAAAAGGCAAACGTCTGGCTATTCCTCCTACGAGGAAGGAGACAGCCCTGTAAGCTGTTGCTGGTGTTTACCTTCCCTTGGTGACCTACTCACAGGCACAACAGCACTGGGGATCTGTGCTTTCCCAGAGATGTCATATCTCATGGTGCTCGTTCTCGGCAGAGCCTGTTTCCGAAAAGGCAAACGTCTGGCTATTCCTCCTACGAGGAAGGAGACAGCCCTGAAAGCTGTTGCTGGTCTTCACCTTCCCGTGGTAGCCCACACACAGGAACAACAGCACTAGGGATAAGTGCTTTCCCAGAGATGTCATATCTCATGGTGCTCGTTCACGACAGAGCCTGTTTCCGAAAAGACATACGACTGGCTCCTTCTCCCACAAGGAATGTGCCAGCCCTGAAAGCTGTTGCTGGTCCTGACCTTCCCATAGTAGCCCATACACAGGAACAACAGTACTGGGGATCTGTGCTTTCCCAGAGATGTCATATCTCATGGTGCTCGTCCTCGGCAGAGCCTGTTTCCGAAAAGGCAAACGTCTGGCTATTCCTGCTACGAGGAAGGAGACAGCCCTGAAAGCTGTTGCTGGTCTTCACCTTCCCGTGGTAGCCCACACACAGGAACAACAGCACTAGGGATAAGTGCTTTCCCAGAGATGTCATATCTCATGGTGCTCGTTCTCGGCAGAGCCTGTTTCCGAAAAGACATACGACCGGCTCCTTCTCCCACAAGGAATGTGCCAGCCCTGAAAGCGGTTGCTGGTCTTCACCTTCCCTTGGTAGCCACACACAGGAATAACAGCACTAGGGATCTGTGCTTTCCCAGAGATGTCATATCTCATGGTGCTCGTCCTCGGCAGAGCCTGTTTCCGAAAAGGCAAACGTCTGGCTATTCCTCCTACGAGGAAGGAGACAGCCCTGAAAGCTGTTGCTGGTCTTCACCTTCCCGTGGTAGCCCACACACAGGAACAACAGCACTAGGGATAAGTGCTTTCCCAGAGATGTCATATCTCATGGTGCTCGTTCACGACAGAGCCTGTTTCCGAAAAGACATACGACTGGCTCCTTCTCCCACAAGGAATGTGCCAGCCCTGAAAGCTGTTGCTGGTCCTGACCTTCCCATAGTAGCCCATACACAGGAACAACAGTACTGGGGATCTGTGCTTTCCCACAAATGTCATGTGTCATGGTGCTCGGTCTCGGCAGAGCCTGTTTCCGAAAAGGCAAACGTCTGGCTATTCCTCCTACGAGGAAGGAGACAGCCCTGTAAGCTGTTGCTGGTGTTTACCTTCCCTTGGTGACCTACTCACAGGCACAACAGCACTGGGGATCTGTGCTTTCCCAGAGATGTCATATCTCATGGTGCTCGTTCTCGGCAGAGCCTGTTTCCGAAAAGGCAAACGTCTGGCTATTCCTCCTACGAGGAAGGAGACAGCCCTGAAAGCTGTTGCTGGTCTTCACCTTCCCGTGGTAGCCCACACACAGGAACAACAGCACTAGGGATAAGTGCTTTCCCAGAGATGTCATATCTCATGGTGCTCGTTCACGACAGAGCCTGTTTCCGAAAAGACATACGACTGGCTCCTTCTCCCACAAGGAATGTGCCAGCCCTGAAAGCTGTTGCTGGTCCTGACCTTCCCATAGTAGCCCATACACAGGAACAACAGTACTGGGGATCTGTGCTTTCCCACAAATGTCATGTGTCATGGTGCTCGGTCTCGGCAGAGCCTGTTTCCGAAAAGGCAAACGTCTGGCTATTCCTCCTACGAGGAAGGAGACAGCCCTGTAAGCTGTTGCTGGTGTTTACCTTCCCTTGGTGACCTACTCACAGGCACAACAACACTGGGGATCTGTGCTTTCCCAGAGATGTCATATCTCATGGTGCTCGTCCTCGGCAGAGCCTGTTTCTGAAAAGGCAAACGACTGGCTCCTTCTCCCACAAGGAATGTGCCAGCCCTGAAAGCTGTTGCTGGTGTTTACCTTCCCTTGGTAGCCCACACACAGGAATAACAGCACTAGGGATCTGTGCTTTCCCAGAGATGTCATATCTCATGGTGCTCGTCCTCGGCAGAGCCTGTTTCCGAAAAGGCAAACGTCTGGCTATTCCTCCTACGAGGAAGGAGACAGCCCTAAAAGCTGTTGCTGGTCTTCACCTTCCCGTGGTAGCCCACACACAGGAACAACAGCACTAGGGATAAGTGCTTTCCCAGAGATGTCATATCTCATGGTGCTTGTTCTCGGCAGAGCCTGTTTCCGAAAAAGCAAACGTCTGGCTATTCCTTTTAGGAGGAATGTGCCAGCCCTGAAAGCTGTTGCTGGTGTTTACCTTCCCGTGGCGACATACTCACAATAGCAACAGCACTAGGGATAAGTGCTTTCCCAGAGATGTCATGTCTCATGGTGCTCGGTCTCGGCAGAGCCTGTTTCCGAAAAGGCAAACGACTGGCTCCTTCTCCCACAAGGAATGTGCCAGCCCTGAAAGCTGTTGCTGGTCTTCACCTTCCCTTGGCATCCTACTCACATGCACAACAGCACTGGGGATCTGTGCTTTCCCAGAGATGTCATATCTCATGGTGCTCGTTCTCGGCAGAGCCTGTTTCCGAAAAGACATACGACCGGCTCCTTCTCCCACAAGGAATGTGCCAGCCCTGAAAGCGGTTGCTGGTCTTCACCTTCCCTTGGTAGCCCACACACAGGAATAACAGCACTAGGGATCTGTGCTTTCCCAGAGATGTCATATCTCATGGTGCTCGTCCTCGGCAGAGCCTGTTTCCGAAAAGGCAAACGTCTGGCTATTCCTCCTACGAGGAAGGAGACAGCCCTGAAAGCTGTTGCTGGTCTTCACCTTCCCGTGGTAGCCCACACACAGGAACAACAGCACTAGGGATAAGTGCTTTCCCAGAGATGTCATATCTCATGGTGCTCGTTCACGACAGAGCCTGTTTCCGAAAAGACATACGACTGGCTCCTTCTCCCACAAGGAATGTGCCAGCCCTGAAAGCTGTTGCTGGTCCTGACCTTCCCATAGTAGCCCATACACAGGAACAACAGTACTGGGGATCTGTGCTTTCCCACAAATGTCATGTGTCATGGTGCTCGGTCTCGGCAGAGCCTGTTTCCGAAAAGGCAAACGTCTGGCTATTCCTCCTACGAGGAAGGAGACAGCCCTGTAAGCTGTTGCTGGTGTTTACCTTCCCTTGGTGACCTACTCACAGGCACAACAGCACTGGGGATCTGTGCTTTCCCAGAGATGTCATATCTCATGGTGCTCGTTCTCGGCAGAGCCTGTTTCCGAAAAGGCAAACGTCTGGCTATTCCTCCTACGAGGAAGGAGACAGCCCTGAAAGCTGTTGCTGGTCTTCACCTTCCCGTGGTAGCCCACACACAGGAACAACAGCACTAGGGATAAGTGCTTACCCAGAGATGTCATATCTCATGGTGCTCGTTCACGACAGAGCCTGATTCCGAAAAGGCAAACGACTGGCTCCAACTCCCACAATGAATGTGCCAGCCCTGAAAGCTGTTGCTGGTCTTCACCTTCCCTTGGCATCCTACTAACAGGAATAACAGCACTAGGGATCTGTGCTTTCCCAGAGATGTCATATCTCATGGTGCTCGTCCTCGGCAGAGCCTGTTTCCGAAAAGGCAAACGTCTGGCTATTCCTCCTACGAGGAAGGAGACAGCCCTGAAAGCTGTTGCTGGTCTTCACCTTCCCGTGGTAGCCCACACACAGGAACAACAGCACTAGGGATAAGTGCTTTCCCAGAGATGTCATATCTCATGGTGCTCGTTCACGACAGAGCCTGTTTCCGAAAAGACATACGACTGGCTCCTTCTCCCACAAGGAATGTGCCAGCCCTGAAAGCTGTTGCTGGTCCTGACCTTCCCATAGTAGCCCATACACAGGAACAACAGTACTGGGGATCTGTGCTTTCCCACAAATGTCATGTGTCATGGTGCTCGGTCTCGGCAGAGCCTGTTTCCGAAAAGGCAAACGTCTGGCTATTCCTCCTACGAGGAAGGAGACAGCCCTGTAAGCTGTTGCTGGTGTTTACCTTCCCTTGGTGACCTACTCACAGGCACAACAGCACTGGGGATCTGTGCTTTCCCAGAGATGTCATATCTCATGGTGCTCGTTCTCGGCAGAGCCTGTTTCCGAAAAGACATACGACCGGCTCCTTCTCCCACAAGGAATGTGCCAGCCCTGAAAGCGGTTGCTGGTCTTCACCTTCCCGTGGTAGCCCACACACAGGAATAACAGCACTAGGGATCTGTGCTTTCCCAGAGATGTCATATCTCATGGTGCTCGTCCTCGGCAGAGCCTGTTTCCGAAAAGACATACGACTGGCTATTCCTCCTACGAGTAAGGAGACAGCCCTGAAAGCTGTTGCTGGTGTTTACCTTCCCTTGGTGACCTACTCACAGGCACAACAGCACTGGGGATCTGTGCTTTCCCAGAGATGTCATATCTCATGGTGCTCGTTCTCGGCAGAGCCTGTTTCCGAAAAGACATACGACCGGCTCCTTCTCCCACAAGGAATGTGCCAGCCCTGAAAGCGGTTGCTGGTCTTCACCTTCCCTTGGTAGCCCACACACAGGAATAACAGCACTAGGGATCTGTGCTTTCCCAGAGATGTCATATCTCATGGTGCTCGTCCTCGGCAGAGCCTGTTTCCGATAAGGCAAACGTCTGGCTATTCCTCCTACGAGGAAGGAGACAGCCCTGAAATCTGTTGCTGGTCTTCACCTTCCCGTGGTAGCCCACACACAGGAACAACAGCACTAGGGATAAGTGCTTTCCCAGAGATGTCATATCTCATGGTGCTCGTTCACGACAGAGCCTGTTTCCGAAAAGACATACGACTGGCTCCTTCTCCCACAAGGAATGTGCCAGCCCTGAAAGCTGTTGCTGGTCCTGACCTTCCCATAGTAGCCCATACACAGGAACAACAGTACTGGGGATCTGTGCTTTCCCACAAATGTCATGTGTCATGGTGCTCGGTCTCGGCAGAGCCTGTTTCCGAAAAGGCAAACGTCTGGCTATTCCTCCTACGAGGAAGGAGACAGCCCTGTAAGCTGTTGCTGGTCTTCACCTTCCCTTGGTGACCTACTCACAGGCACAACAGCACTGGGGATCTGTGCTTTCCCAGAGATGTCATATCTCATGGTGCTCGGTCTCGGCAGAGCCTGTTTCCGAAAAGGCAAACGTCTGGCTATTCCTCCTACGAGGAAGGAGACAGCCCTGTAAGCTGTTGCTGGTGTTTACCTTCCCTTGGTGACCTACTCACAGGCACAACAGCACTGGGGATCTGTGCTTTCCCAGAGATGTCATATCTCATGGTGCTCGTTCTCGGCAGAGCCTGTTTCCGAAAAGGCAAACGTCTGGCTATTCCTCCTACGAGGAAGGAGACAGCCCTGAAAGCTGTTGCTGGTCTTCACCTTCCCGTGGTAGCCCACACACAGGAACAACAGCACTAGGGATAAGTGCTTTCCCAGAGATGTCATATCTCATGGTGCTCGTTCACGACAGAGCCTGTTTCCGAAAAGACATACGACTGGCTCCTTCTCCCACAAGGAATGTGCCAGCCCTGAAAGCTGTTGCTGGTCCTGACCTTCCCATAGTAGCCCATACACAGGAACAACAGTACTGGGGATCTGTGCTTTCCCACAAATGTCATGTGTCATGGTGCTCGGTCTCGGCAGAGCCTGTTTCCGAAAAGGCAAACGTCTGGCTATTCCTCCTACGAGGAAGGAGACAGCCCTGAAAGCTGTTGCTGGTCTTCACCTTCCCTTGGTGACCTACTGACAGGCACAACAGCACTGGGGATCTGTGCTTTCCCAGAGATGTCATATCTCATGGTGCTCGTCCTCGGCAGAGCCTGTTTCCGAAAAGGCAAACGTCTGGCTATTCCTGCTACGAGGAAGGAGACAGCCCTGAAAGCTGTTGCTGGTCTTCACCTTCCCGTGGTAGCCCACACACAGGAACAACAGCACTAGGGATAAGTGCTTTCCCAGAGATGTCATATCTCATGGTGCTCGTCCTCGGCAGAGCCTGTTTCCGAAAAGGCAAACGTCTGGCTATTCCTGCTACGAGGAATGTGCAAGCCCTGAAAGCTGTTGCTGGTCTTCACCTTCCCGTGGTAGCCCACACACAGGAACAACAGCACTAGGGATAAGTGCTTTCCCAGAGATGTCATATCTCATGGTGCTCGTTCTCGGCAGAGCCTGTTTCCGAAAAGACATACGACCGGCTCCTTCTCCCACAAGGAATGTGCCAGCCCTGAAAGCGGTTGCTGGTCTTCACCTTCCCTTGGTAGCCACACACAGGAATAACAGCACTAGGGATCTGTGCTTTCCCAGAGATGTCATATCTCATGGTGCTCGTCCTCGGCAGAGCCTGTTTCCGAAAAGGCAAACGTCTGGCTATTCCTCCTACGAGGAAGGAGACAGCCCTGAAAGCTGTTGCTGGTCTTCACCTTCCCGTGGTAGCCCACACACAGGAACAACAGCACTAGGGATAAGTGCTTTCCCAGAGATGTCATATCTCATGGTGCTCGTTCACGACAGAGCCTGTTTCCGAAAAGACATACGACTGGCTCCTTCTCCCACAAGGAATGTGCCAGCCCTGAAAGCTGTTGCTGGTCCTGACCTTCCCATAGTAGCCCATACACAGGAACAACAGTACTGGGGATCTGTGCTTTCCCACAAATGTCATGTGTCATGGTGCTCGGTCTCGGCAGAGCCTGTTTCCGAAAAGGCAAACGTCTGGCTATTCCTCCTACGAGGAAGGAGACAGCCCTGAAAGCTGTTGCTGGTCTTCACCTTCCCTTGGTGACCTACTGACAGGCACAACAGCACTGGGGATCTGTGCTTTCCCAGAGATGTCATATCTCATGGTGCTCGTCCTCGGCAGAGCCTGTTTCCGAAAAGGCAAACGTCTGGCTATTCCTGCTACGAGGAAGGAGACAGCCCTGAAAGCTGTTGCTGGTCTTCACCTTCCCGTGGTAGCCCACACACAGGAACAACAGCACTAGGGATAAGTGCTTTCCCAGAGATGTCATATCTCATGGTGCTCGTCCTCGGCAGAGCCTGTTTCCGAAAAGGCAAACGTCTGGCTATTCCTGCTACGAGGAATGTGCAAGCCCTGAAAGCTGTTGCTGGTCTTCACCTTCCCGTGGTAGCCCACACACAGGAACAACAGCACTAGGGATAAGTGCTTTCCCAGAGATGTCATATCTCATGGTGCTCGTTCTCGGCAGAGCCTGTTTCCGAAAAGACATACGACCGGCTCCTTCTCCCACAAGGAATGTGCCAGCCCTGAAAGCGGTTGCTGGTCTTCACCTTCCCTTGGTAGCCACACACAGGAATAACAGCACTAGGGATCTGTGCTTTCCCAGAGATGTCATATCTCATGGTGCTCGTCCTCGGCAGAGCCTGTTTCCGAAAAGGCAAACGTCTGGCTATTCCTCCTACGAGGAAGGAGACAGCCCTGAAAGCTGTTGCTGGTCTTCACCTTCCCGTGGTAGCCCACACACAGGAACAACAGCACTAGGGATAAGTGCTTTCCCAGAGATGTCATATCTCATGGTGCTCGTTCACGACAGAGCCTGTTTCCGAAAAGACATACGACTGGCTCCTTCTCCCACAAGGAATGTGCCAGCCCTGAAAGCTGTTGCTGGTCCTGACCTTCCCATAGTAGCCCATACACAGGAACAACAGTACTGGGGATCTGTGCTTTCCCACAAATGTCATGTGTCATGGTGCTCGGTCTCGGCAGAGCCTGTTTCCGAAAAGGCAAACGTCTGGCTATTCCTCCTACGAGGAAGGAGACAGCCCTGTAAGCTGTTGCTGGTGTTTACCTTCCCTTGGTGACCTACTCACAGGCACAACAGCACTGGGGATCTGTGCTTTCCCAGAGATGTCATATCTCATGGTGCTCGTTCTCGGCAGAGCCTGTTTCCGAAAAGGCAAACGTCTGGCTATTCCTCCTACGAGGAAGGAGACAGCCCTGAAAGCTGTTGCTGGTCTTCACCTTCCCGTGGTAGCCCACACACAGGAACAACAGCACTAGGGATAAGTGCTTTCCCAGAGATGTCATATCTCATGGTGCTCGTTCACGACAGAGCCTGTTTCCGAAAAGACATACGACTGGCTCCTTCTCCCACAAGGAATGTGCCAGCCCTGAAAGCTGTTGCTGGTCCTGACCTTCCCATAGTAGCCCATACACAGGAACAACAGTACTGGGGATCTGTGCTTTCCCACAAATGTCATGTGTCATGGTGCTCGGTCTCGGCAGAGCCTGTTTCCGAAAAGGCAAACGTCTGGCTATTCCTCCTACGAGGAAGGAGACAGCCCTGTAAGCTGTTGCTGGTGTTTACCTTCCCTTGGTGACCTACTCACAGGCACAACAGCACTGGGGATCTGTGCTTTCCCAGAGATGTCATATCTCATGGTGCTCGTCCTCGGCAGAGCCTGTTTCCGAAAAGGCAAACGTCTGGCTATTCCTGCTACGAGGAAGGAGACAGCCATGAAAGCTGTTGCTGGTCTTCACCTTCCCGTGGTAGCGCACACACAGGAACAACAGCACTAGGGATAAGTGCTTTCCCAGAGATGTCATATCTCATGGTGCTCGTTCTCGGCAGACCCTGTTTCCGAAAAGGCAAACGTCTGGCTATTCATCCTACGAGGAAGGAGACAGCCCTGAAAGCTGTTGCTGGTCTTCACCTTCCCGTGGTAGCCCACACACAGGAACAACAGCACTAGGGATAAGTGCTTTCCCAGAGATGTCATATCTCATGGTGCTCGTTCACGACAGAGCCTGTTTCCGAAAAGACATACGACTGGCTCCTTCTCCCACAAGGAATGTGCCAGCCCTGAAAGCTGTTGCTGGTCCTGACCTTCCCATAGTAGCCCATACACAGGAACAACAGTACTGGGGATCTGTGCTTTCCCACAAATGTCATGTGTCATGGTGCTCGGTCTCGGCAGAGCCTGTTTCCGAAAAGGCAAACGTCTGGCTATTCCTCCTACGAGGAAGGAGACAGCCCTGAAAGCTGTTGCTGGTGTTTACCTTCCCTTGGTGACCTACTGACAGGCACAACAGCACTGGGGATCTGTGCTTTCCCAGAGATGTCATATCTCATGGTGCTCGTCCTCGGCAGAGCCTGTTTCCGAAAAGGCAAACGTCTGGCTATTCCTGCTACGAGGAAGGAGACAGCCATGAAAGCTGTTGCTGGTCTTCACCTTCCCGTGGTAGCCCACACACAGGAACAACAGCACTAGGGATAAGTGCTTTCCCAGAGATGTCATATCTCATGGTGCTCGTCCTCGGCAGACCCTGTTTCCGAAAAGGCAAACGTCTGGCTATTCATCCTACGAGGAAGGAGACAGCCCTGAAAGCTGTTGCTGGTCTTCACCTTCCCGTGGTAGCGCACACACAGGAACAACAGCACTAGGGATAAGTGCTTTCCCAGAGATGTCATATCTCATGGTGCTCGTCCTCGGCAGAGCCTGTTTCCGAAAAGGCAAACGTCTGGCTATTCCTGCTACGAGGAATGTGCAAGCCCTGAAAGCTGTTGCTGGTCTTCACCTTCCCGTGGTAGCCCACACACAGGAACAACAGCACTAGGGATAAGTGCTTTCCCAGAGATGTCATATCTCATGGTGCTCGTTCTCGGCAGAGCCTGTTTCCGAAAAGACATACGACCGGCTCCTTCTCCCACAAGGAATGTGCCAGCCCTGAAAGCGGTTGCTGGTCTTCACCTTCCCTTGGTAGCCACACACAGGAATAACAGCACTAGGGATCTGTGCTTTCCCAGAGATGTCATATCTCATGGTGCTCGTCCTCGGCAGAGCCTGTTTCCGAAAAGGCAAACGTCTGGCTATTCCTCCTACGAGGAAGGAGACAGCCCTGAAAGCTGTTGCTGGTCTTCACCTTCCCGTGGTAGCCCACACACAGGAACAACAGCACTAGGGATAAGTGCTTTCCCAGAGATGTCATATCTCATGGTGCTCGTTCACGACAGAGCCTGTTTCCGAAAAGACATACGACTGGCTCCTTCTCCCACAAGGAATGTGCCAGCCCTGAAAACTGTTGCTGGTCCTGACCTTCCCATAGTAGCCCATACACAGGAACAACAGTACTGGGGATCTGTGCTTTCCCACAAATGTCATGTGTCATGGTGCTCGGTCTCGGCAGAGCCTGTTTCCGAAAAGGCAAACGTCTGGCTATTCCTCCTACGAGGAAGGAGACAGCCCTGTAAGCTGTTGCTGGTGTTTACCTTCCCTTGGTGACCTACTCACAGGCACAACAGCACTGGGGATCTGTGCTTTCCCAGAGATGTCATATCTCATGGTGCTCGTTCTCGGCAGAGCCTGTTTCCGAAAAGGCAAACGTCTGGCTATTCCTCCTACGAGGAAGGAGACAGCCCTGAAAGCTGTTGCTGGTCTTCACCTTCCCGTGGTAGCCCACACACAGGAACAACAGCACTAGGGATAAGTGCTTTCCCAGAGATGTCATATCTCATGGTGCTCGTTCACGACAGAGCCTGTTTCCGAAAAGACATACGACTGGCTCCTTCTCCCACAAGGAATGTGCCAGCCCTGAAAGCTGTTGCTGGTCTTCACCTTCCCGTGGTAGCCCACACACAGGAACAACAGCACTAGGGATAAGTGCTTTCCCAGAGATGTCATATCTCATGGTGCTCGTTCACGACAGAGCCTGTTTCCGAAAAGGCAAACGTCTGGCTATTCCTCCTACGAGGAAGGAGACAGCCCTGAAAGCTGTTGCTGGTCTTCACCTTCCCGTGGTAGCCCACACACAGGAACAACAGCACTAGGGATAAGTGCTTTCCCAGAGATGTCATATCTCATGGTGCTCGTTCACGACAGAGCCTGTTTCCGAAAAGACATACGACTGGCTCCTTCTCCCACAAGGAATGTGCCAGCCCTGAAAGCTGTTGCTGGTCTTCACCTTCCCGTGGTAGCCCACACACAGGAACAACAGCACTAGGGATAAGTGCTTTCCCAGAGATGTCATATCTCATGGTGCTCGTTCACGACAGAGCCTGTTTCCGAAAAGACATACGACTGGCTCCTTCTCCCACAAGGAATGTGCCAGCCCTGAAAGCTGTTGCTGGTCCTGACCTTCCCATAGTAGCCCATACACAGGAACAACAGTACTGGGGATCTGTGCTTTCCCACAAATGTCATGTGTCATGGTGCTCGGTCTCGGCAGAGCCTGTTTCCGAAAAGGCAAACGTCTGGCTATTCCTCCTACGAGGAAGGAGACAGCCCTGAAAGCTGTTGCTGGTGTTTACCTTCCCTTGGTGACCTACTGACAGGCACAACAGCACTGGGGATCTGTGCTTTCCCAGAGATGTCATATCTCATGGTGCTCGTCCTCGGCAGAGCCTGTTTCCGAAAAGGCAAACGTCTGGCTATTCCTGCTACGAGGAAGGAGACAGCCATGAAAGCTGTTGCTGGTCTTCACCTTCCCGTGGTAGCCCACACACAGGAACAACAGCACTAGGGATAAGTGCTTTCCCAGAGATGTCATATCTCATGGTGCTCGTCCTCGGCAGACCCTGTTTCCGAAAAGGCAAACGTCTGGCTATTCATCCTACGAGGAAGGAGACAGCCCTGAAAGCTGTTGCTGGTCTTCACCTTCCCGTGGTAGCGCACACACAGGAACAACAGCACTAGGGATAAGTGCTTTCCCAGAGATGTCATATCTCATGGTGCTCGTCCTCGGCAGAGCCTGTTTCCGAAAAGGCAAACGTCTGGCTATTCCTGCTACGAGGAATGTGCAAGCCCTGAAAGCTGTTGCTGGTCTTCACCTTCCCGTGGTAGCCCACACACAGGAACAACAGCACTAGGGATAAGTGCTTTCCCAGAGATGTCATATCTCATGGTGCTCGTTCTCGGCAGAGCCTGTTTCCGAAAAGACATACGACCGGCTCCTTCTCCCACAAGGAATGTGCCAGCCCTGAAAGCGGTTGCTGGTCTTCACCTTCCCTTGGTAGCCACACACAGGAATAACAGCACTAGGGATCTGTGCTTTCCCAGAGATGTCATATCTCATGGTGCTCGTCCTCGGCAGAGCCTGTTTCCGAAAAGGCAAACGTCTGGCTATTCCTCCTACGAGGAAGGAGACAGCCCTGAAAGCTGTTGCTGGTCTTCACCTTCCCGTGGTAGCCCACACACAGGAACAACAGCACTAGGGATAAGTGCTTTCCCAGAGATGTCATATCTCATGGTGCTCGTTCACGACAGAGCCTGTTTCCGAAAAGACATACGACTGGCTCCTTCTCCCACAAGGAATGTGCCAGCCCTGAAAGCTGTTGCTGGTCCTGACCTTCCCATAGTAGCCCATACACAGGAACAACAGTACTGGGGATCTGTGCTTTCCCACAAATGTCATGTGTCATGGTGCTCGGTCTCGGCAGAGCCTGTTTCCGAAAAGGCAAACGTCTGGCTATTCCTCCTACGAGGAAGGAGACAGCCCTGTAAGCTGTTGCTGGTGTTTACCTTCCCTTGGTGACCTACTCACAGGCACAACAGCACTGGGGATCTGTGCTTTCCCAGAGATGTCATATCTCATGGTGCTCGTTCTCGGCAGAGCCTGTTTCCGAAAAGGCAAACGTCTGGCTATTCCTCCTACGAGGAAGGAGACAGCCCTGAAAGCTGTTGCTGGTCTTCACCTTCCCGTGGTAGCCCACACACAGGAACAACAGCACTAGGGATAAGTGCTTACCCAGAGATGTCATATCTCATGGTGCTCGTTCACGACAGAGCCTGATTCCGAAAAGGCAAACGACTGGCTCCAACTCCCACAATGAATGTGCCAGCCCTGAAAGCTGTTGCTGGTCTTCACCTTCCCTTGGCATCCTACTAACAGGAATAACAGCACTAGGGATCTGTGCTTTCCCAGAGATGTCATATCTCATGGTGCTCGTCCTCGGCAGAGCCTGTTTCCGAAAAGGCAAACGTCTGGCTATTCCTCCTACGAGGAAGGAGACAGCCCTGAAAGCTGTTGCTGGTCTTCACCTTCCCGTGGTAGCCCACACACAGGAACAACAGCACTAGGGATAAGTGCTTTCCCAGAGATGTCATATCTCATGGTGCTCGTTCACGACAGAGCCTGTTTCCGAAAAGACATACGACTGGCTCCTTCTCCCACAAGGAATGTGCCAGCCCTGAAAGCTGTTGCTGGTCCTGACCTTCCCATAGTAGCCCATACACAGGAACAACAGTACTGGGGATCTGTGCTTTCCCACAAATGTCATGTGTCATGGTGCTCGGTCTCGGCAGAGCCTGTTTCCGAAAAGGCAAACGTCTGGCTATTCCTCCTACGAGGAAGGAGACAGCCCTGAAAGCTGTTGCTGGTCTTCACCTTCCCGTGGTAGCCCACACACAGGAACAACAGCACTAGGGATAAGTGCTTTCCCAGAGATGTCATATCTCATGGTGCTCGTTCACGACAGAGCCTGTTTCCGAAAAGACATACGACTGGCTCCTTCTCCCACAAGGAATGTGCCAGCCCTGAAAGCTGTTGCTGGTCTTCACCTTCCCGTGGTAGCCCACACACAGGAACAACAGCACTAGGGATAAGTGCTTTCCCAGAGATGTCATATCTCATGGTGCTCGTTCACGACAGAGCCTGTTTCCGAAAAGGCAAACGTCTGGCTATTCCTCCTACGAGGAAGGAGACAGCCCTGAAAGCTGTTGCTGGTCTTCACCTTCCCGTGGTAGCCCACACACAGGAACAACAGCACTAGGGATAAGTGCTTTCCCAGAGATGTCATATCTCATGGTGCTCGTTCACGACAGAGCCTGTTTCCGAAAAGACATACAACTGGCTCCTTCTCCCACAAGGAATGTGCCAGCCCTGAAAGCTGTTGCTGGTCTTCACCTTCCCGTGGTAGCCCACACACAGGAACAACAGCACTAGGGATAAGTGCTTTCCCAGAGATGTCATATCTCATGGTGCTCGTTCACGACAGAGCCTGTTTCCGAAAAGACATACGACTGGCTCCTTCTCCCACAAGGAATGTGCCAGCCCTGAAAGCTGTTGCTGGTCCTGACCTTCCCATAGTAGCCCATACACAGGAACAACAGTACTGGGGATCTGTGCTTTCCCACAAATGTCATGTGTCATGGTGCTCGGTCTCGGCAGAGCCTGTTTCCGAAAAGGCAAACGTCTGGCTATTCCTCCTACGAGGAAGGAGACAGCCCTGAAAGCTGTTGCTGGTGTTTACCTTCCCTTGGTGACCTACTGACAGGCACAACAGCACTGGGGATCTGTGCTTTCCCAGAGATGTCATATCTCATGGTGCTCGTCCTCGGCAGAGCCTGTTTCCGAAAAGGCAAACGTCTGGCTATTCCTGCTACGAGGAAGGAGACAGCCATGAAAGCTGTTGCTGGTCTTCACCTTCCCGTGGTAGCCCACACACAGGAACAACAGCACTAGGGATAAGTGCTTTCCCAGAGATGTCATATCTCATGGTGCTCGTCCTCGGCAGACCCTGTTTCCGAAAAGGCAAACGTCTGGCTATTCATCCTACGAGGAAGGAGACAGCCCTGAAAGCTGTTGCTGGTCTTCACCTTCCCGTGGTAGCGCACACACAGGAACAACAGCACTAGGGATAAGTGCTTTCCCAGAGATGTCATATCTCATGGTGCTCGTCCTCGGCAGAGCCTGTTTCCGAAAAGGCAAACGTCTGGCTATTCCTGCTACGAGGAATGTGCAAGCCCTGAAAGCTGTTGCTGGTCTTCACCTTCCCGTGGTAGCCCACACACAGGAACAACAGCACTAGGGATAAGTGCTTTCCCAGAGATGTCATATCTCATGGTGCTCGTTCTCGGCAGAGCCTGTTTCCGAAAAGACATACGACCGGCTCCTTCTCCCACAAGGAATGTGCCAGCCCTGAAAGCGGTTGCTGGTCTTCACCTTCCCTTGGTAGCCACACACAGGAATAACAGCACTAGGGATCTGTGCTTTCCCAGAGATGTCATATCTCATGGTGCTCGTCCTCGGCAGAGCCTGTTTCCGAAAAGGCAAACGTCTGGCTATTCCTCCTACGAGGAAGGAGACAGCCCTGAAAGCTGTTGCTGGTCTTCACCTTCCCGTGGTAGCCCACACACAGGAACAACAGCACTAGGGATAAGTGCTTTCCCAGAGATGTCATATCTCATGGTGCTCGTTCACGACAGAGCCTGTTTCCGAAAAGACATACGACTGGCTCCTTCTCCCACAAGGAATGTGCCAGCCCTGAAAGCTGTTGCTGGTCCTGACCTTCCCATAGTAGCCCATACACAGGAACAACAGTACTGGGGATCTGTGCTTTCCCACAAATGTCATGTGTCATGGTGCTCGGTCTCGGCAGAGCCTGTTTCCGAAAAGGCAAACGTCTGGCTATTCCTCCTACGAGGAAGGAGACAGCCCTGTAAGCTGTTGCTGGTGTTTACCTTCCCTTGGTGACCTACTCACAGGCACAACAGCACTGGGGATCTGTGCTTTCCCAGAGATGTCATATCTCATGGTGCTCGTTCTCGGCAGAGCCTGTTTCCGAAAAGGCAAACGTCTGGCTATTCCTCCTACGAGGAAGGAGACAGCCCTGAAAGCTGTTGCTGGTCTTCACCTTCCCGTGGTAGCCCACACACAGGAACAACAGCACTAGGGATAAGTGCTTACCCAGAGATGTCATATCTCATGGTGCTCGTTCACGACAGAGCCTGATTCCGAAAAGGCAAACGACTGGCTCCAACTCCCACAATGAATGTGCCAGCCCTGAAAGCTGTTGCTGGTCTTCACCTTCCCTTGGCATCCTACTAACAGGAATAACAGCACTAGGGATCTGTGCTTTCCCAGAGATGTCATATCTCATGGTGCTCGTCCTCGGCAGAGCCTGTTTCCGAAAAGGCAAACGTCTGGCTATTCCTCCTACGAGGAAGGAGACAGCCCTGAAAGCTGTTGCTGGTCTTCACCTTCCCGTGGTAGCCCACACACAGGAACAACAGCACTAGGGATAAGTGCTTTCCCAGAGATGTCATATCTCATGGTGCTCGTTCACGACAGAGCCTGTTTCCGAAAAGACATACGACTGGCTCCTTCTCCCACAAGGAATGTGCCAGCCCTGAAAGCTGTTGCTGGTCCTGACCTTCCCATAGTAGCCCATACACAGGAACAACAGTACTGGGGATCTGTGCTTTCCCACAAATGTCATGTGTCATGGTGCTCGGTCTCGGCAGAGCCTGTTTCCGAAAAGGCAAACGTCTGGCTATTCCTCCTACGAGGAAGGAGACAGCCCTGTAAGCTGTTGCTGGTGTTTACCTTCCCTTGGTGACCTACTCACAGGCACAACAGCACTGGGGATCTGTGCTTTCCCAGAGATGTCATATCTCATGGTGCTCGTTCTCGGCAGAGCCTGTTTCCGAAAAGACATACGACCGGCTCCTTCTCCCACAAGGAATGTGCCAGCCCTGAAAGCGGTTGCTGGTCTTCACCTTCCCGTGGTAGCCCACACACAGGAATAACAGCACTAGGGATCTGTGCTTTCCCAGAGATGTCATATCTCATGGTGCTCGTCCTCGGCAGAGCCTGTTTCCGAAAAGACATACGACTGGCTATTCCTCCTACGAGTAAGGAGACAGCCCTGAAAGCTGTTGCTGGTGTTTACCTTCCCTTGGTGACCTACTCACAGGCACAACAGCACTGGGGATCTGTGCTTTCCCAGAGATGTCATATCTCATGGTGCTCGTTCTCGGCAGAGCCTGTTTCCGAAAAGACATACGACCGGCTCCTTCTCCCACAAGGAATGTGCCAGCCCTGAAAGCGGTTGCTGGTCTTCACCTTCCCTTGGTAGCCCACACACAGGAATAACAGCACTAGGGATCTGTGCTTTCCCAGAGATGTCATATCTCATGGTGCTCGTCCTCGGCAGAGCCTGTTTCCGATAAGGCAAACGTCTGGCTATTCCTCCTACGAGGAAGGAGACAGCCCTGAAATCTGTTGCTGGTCTTCACCTTCCCGTGGTAGCCCACACACAGGAACAACAGCACTAGGGATAAGTGCTTTCCCAGAGATGTCATATCTCATGGTGCTCGTTCACGACAGAGCCTGTTTCCGAAAAGACATACGACTGGCTCCTTCTCCCACAAGGAATGTGCCAGCCCTGAAAGCTGTTGCTGGTCCTGACCTTCCCATAGTAGCCCATACACAGGAACAACAGTACTGGGGATCTGTGCTTTCCCACAAATGTCATGTGTCATGGTGCTCGGTCTCGGCAGAGCCTGTTTCCGAAAAGGCAAACGTCTGGCTATTCCTCCTACGAGGAAGGAGACAGCCCTGTAAGCTGTTGCTGGTCTTCACCTTCCCTTGGTGACCTACTCACAGGCACAACAGCACTGGGGATCTGTGCTTTCCCAGAGATGTCATATCTCATGGTGCTCGGTCTCGGCAGAGCCTGTTTCCGAAAAGGCAAACGTCTGGCTATTCCTCCTACGAGGAAGGAGACAGCCCTGTAAGCTGTTGCTGGTGTTTACCTTCCCTTGGTGACCTACTCACAGGCACAACAGCACTGGGGATCTGTGCTTTCCCAGAGATGTCATATCTCATGGTGCTCGTTCTCGGCAGAGCCTGTTTCCGAAAAGGCAAACGTCTGGCTATTCCTCCTACGAGGAAGGAGACAGCCCTGAAAGCTGTTGCTGGTCTTCACCTTCCCGTGGTAGCCCACACACAGGAACAACAGCACTAGGGATAAGTGCTTTCCCAGAGATGTCATATCTCATGGTGCTCGTTCACGACAGAGCCTGTTTCCGAAAAGACATACGACTGGCTCCTTCTCCCACAAGGAATGTGCCAGCCCTGAAAGCTGTTGCTGGTCCTGACCTTCCCATAGTAGCCCATACACAGGAACAACAGTACTGGGGATCTGTGCTTTCCCACAAATGTCATGTGTCATGGTGCTCGGTCTCGGCAGAGCCTGTTTCCGAAAAGGCAAACGTCTGGCTATTCCTCCTACGAGGAAGGAGACAGCCCTGAAAGCTGTTGCTGGTCTTCACCTTCCCTTGGTGACCTACTGACAGGCACAACAGCACTGGGGATCTGTGCTTTCCCAGAGATGTCATATCTCATGGTGCTCGTCCTCGGCAGAGCCTGTTTCCGAAAAGGCAAACGTCTGGCTATTCCTGCTACGAGGAAGGAGACAGCCCTGAAAGCTGTTGCTGGTCTTCACCTTCCCGTGGTAGCCCACACACAGGAACAACAGCACTAGGGATAAGTGCTTTCCCAGAGATGTCATATCTCATGGTGCTCGTCCTCGGCAGAGCCTGTTTCCGAAAAGGCAAACGTCTGGCTATTCCTGCTACGAGGAATGTGCAAGCCCTGAAAGCTGTTGCTGGTCTTCACCTTCCCGTGGTAGCCCACACACAGGAACAACAGCACTAGGGATAAGTGCTTTCCCAGAGATGTCATATCTCATGGTGCTCGTTCTCGGCAGAGCCTGTTTCCGAAAAGACATACGACCGGCTCCTTCTCCCACAAGGAATGTGCCAGCCCTGAAAGCGGTTGCTGGTCTTCACCTTCCCTTGGTAGCCACACACAGGAATAACAGCACTAGGGATCTGTGCTTTCCCAGAGATGTCATATCTCATGGTGCTCGTCCTCGGCAGAGCCTGTTTCCGAAAAGGCAAACGTCTGGCTATTCCTCCTACGAGGAAGGAGACAGCCCTGAAAGCTGTTGCTGGTCTTCACCTTCCCGTGGTAGCCCACACACAGGAACAACAGCACTAGGGATAAGTGCTTTCCCAGAGATGTCATATCTCATGGTGCTCGTTCACGACAGAGCCTGTTTCCGAAAAGACATACGACTGGCTCCTTCTCCCACAAGGAATGTGCCAGCCCTGAAAGCTGTTGCTGGTCCTGACCTTCCCATAGTAGCCCATACACAGGAACAACAGTACTGGGGATCTGTGCTTTCCCACAAATGTCATGTGTCATGGTGCTCGGTCTCGGCAGAGCCTGTTTCCGAAAAGGCAAACGTCTGGCTATTCCTCCTACGAGGAAGGAGACAGCCCTGAAAGCTGTTGCTGGTCTTCACCTTCCCTTGGTGACCTACTGACAGGCACAACAGCACTGGGGATCTGTGCTTTCCCAGAGATGTCATATCTCATGGTGCTCGTCCTCGGCAGAGCCTGTTTCCGAAAAGGCAAACGTCTGGCTATTCCTGCTACGAGGAAGGAGACAGCCCTGAAAGCTGTTGCTGGTCTTCACCTTCCCGTGGTAGCCCACACACAGGAACAACAGCACTAGGGATAAGTGCTTTCCCAGAGATGTCATATCTCATGGTGCTCGTCCTCGGCAGAGCCTGTTTCCGAAAAGGCAAACGTCTGGCTATTCCTGCTACGAGGAATGTGCAAGCCCTGAAAGCTGTTGCTGGTCTTCACCTTCCCGTGGTAGCCCACACACAGGAACAACAGCACTAGGGATAAGTGCTTTCCCAGAGATGTCATATCTCATGGTGCTCGTTCTCGGCAGAGCCTGTTTCCGAAAAGACATACGACCGGCTCCTTCTCCCACAAGGAATGTGCCAGCCCTGAAAGCGGTTGCTGGTCTTCACCTTCCCTTGGTAGCCACACACAGGAATAACAGCACTAGGGATCTGTGCTTTCCCAGAGATGTCATATCTCATGGTGCTCGTCCTCGGCAGAGCCTGTTTCCGAAAAGGCAAACGTCTGGCTATTCCTCCTACGAGGAAGGAGACAGCCCTGAAAGCTGTTGCTGGTCTTCACCTTCCCGTGGTAGCCCACACACAGGAACAACAGCACTAGGGATAAGTGCTTTCCCAGAGATGTCATATCTCATGGTGCTCGTTCACGACAGAGCCTGTTTCCGAAAAGACATACGACTGGCTCCTTCTCCCACAAGGAATGTGCCAGCCCTGAAAGCTGTTGCTGGTCCTGACCTTCCCATAGTAGCCCATACACAGGAACAACAGTACTGGGGATCTGTGCTTTCCCACAAATGTCATGTGTCATGGTGCTCGGTCTCGGCAGAGCCTGTTTCCGAAAAGGCAAACGTCTGGCTATTCCTCCTACGAGGAAGGAGACAGCCCTGTAAGCTGTTGCTGGTGTTTACCTTCCCTTGGTGACCTACTCACAGGCACAACAGCACTGGGGATCTGTGCTTTCCCAGAGATGTCATATCTCATGGTGCTCGTTCTCGGCAGAGCCTGTTTCCGAAAAGGCAAACGTCTGGCTATTCCTCCTACGAGGAAGGAGACAGCCCTGAAAGCTGTTGCTGGTCTTCACCTTCCCGTGGTAGCCCACACACAGGAACAACAGCACTAGGGATAAGTGCTTTCCCAGAGATGTCATATCTCATGGTGCTCGTTCACGACAGAGCCTGTTTCCGAAAAGACATACGACTGGCTCCTTCTCCCACAAGGAATGTGCCAGCCCTGAAAGCTGTTGCTGGTCCTGACCTTCCCATAGTAGCCCATACACAGGAACAACAGTACTGGGGATCTGTGCTTTCCCACAAATGTCATGTGTCATGGTGCTCGGTCTCGGCAGAGCCTGTTTCCGAAAAGGCAAACGTCTGGCTATTCCTCCTACGAGGAAGGAGACAGCCCTGAAAGCTGTTGCTGGTGTTTACCTTCCCTTGGTGACCTACTCACAGGCACAACAGCACTGGGGATCTGTGCTTTCCCAGAGATGTCATATCTCATGGTGCTCGTCCTCGGCAGAGCCTGTTTCCGAAAAGGCAAACGTCTGGCTATTCCTGCTACGAGGAAGGAGACAGCCATGAAAGCTGTTGCTGGTCTTCACCTTCCCGTGGTAGCGCACACACAGGAACAACAGCACTAGGGATAAGTGCTTTCCCAGAGATGTCATATCTCATGGTGCTCGTTCTCGGCAGACCCTGTTTCCGAAAAGGCAAACGTCTGGCTATTCATCCTACGAGGAAGGAGACAGCCCTGAAAGCTGTTGCTGGTCTTCACCTTCCCGTGGTAGCCCACACACAGGAACAACAGCACTAGGGATAAGTGCTTTCCCAGAGATGTCATATCTCATGGTGCTCGTTCACGACAGAGCCTGTTTCCGAAAAGACATACGACTGGCTCCTTCTCCCACAAGGAATGTGCCAGCCCTGAAAGCTGTTGCTGGTCCTGACCTTCCCATAGTAGCCCATACACAGGAACAACAGTACTGGGGATCTGTGCTTTCCCACAAATGTCATGTGTCATGGTGCTCGGTCTCGGCAGAGCCTGTTTCCGAAAAGGCAAACGTCTGGCTATTCCTCCTACGAGGAAGGAGACAGCCCTGAAAGCTGTTGCTGGTGTTTACCTTCCCTTGGTGACCTACTGACAGGCACAACAGCACTGGGGATCTGTGCTTTCCCAGAGATGTCATATCTCATGGTGCTCGTCCTCGGCAGAGCCTGTTTCCGAAAAGGCAAACGTCTGGCTATTCCTGCTACGAGGAAGGAGACAGCCATGAAAGCTGTTGCTGGTCTTCACCTTCCCGTGGTAGCCCACACACAGGAACAACAGCACTAGGGATAAGTGCTTTCCCAGAGATGTCATATCTCATGGTGCTCGTCCTCGGCAGACCCTGTTTCCGAAAAGGCAAACGTCTGGCTATTCATCCTACGAGGAAGGAGACAGCCCTGAAAGCTGTTGCTGGTCTTCACCTTCCCGTGGTAGCGCACACACAGGAACAACAGCACTAGGGATAAGTGCTTTCCCAGAGATGTCATATCTCATGGTGCTCGTCCTCGGCAGAGCCTGTTTCCGAAAAGGCAAACGTCTGGCTATTCCTGCTACGAGGAATGTGCAAGCCCTGAAAGCTGTTGCTGGTCTTCACCTTCCCGTGGTAGCCCACACACAGGAACAACAGCACTAGGGATAAGTGCTTTCCCAGAGATGTCATATCTCATGGTGCTCGTTCTCGGCAGAGCCTGTTTCCGAAAAGACATACGACCGGCTCCTTCTCCCACAAGGAATGTGCCAGCCCTGAAAGCGGTTGCTGGTCTTCACCTTCCCTTGGTAGCCACACACAGGAATAACAGCACTAGGGATCTGTGCTTTCCCAGAGATGTCATATCTCATGGTGCTCGTCCTCGGCAGAGCCTGTTTCCGAAAAGGCAA